>NC_092158.1:8323258-8329623 GCF_045791955.1 Oncorhynchus clarkii lewisi | reverse complement strand
AACCATCACACTACCACCACCGCGCTGACCCCAAACCGTCACACTACCACCATGCTGGACCCCAAATCATCACACTACCATCACACTACCACCACCATGCTGACCCCAAACCGTCACACTACCACCACGCTGGACCCCAAACCATCACACTGCCATCACACTACCACCACCATGCTGGACCCCAAACCATCACACTACCACCACCACCACGCTGAACCCCAAACCATCACACTACCACCACCACGCTGACCCCAAACCATCACACTACCACTACCATGCTGGACCCCAAACCATCACACTACCACCACCACGCTGAACCCCAAACCATCACACTACCAACACCATGCTGACCCCAAACCATCACACTACCACTACCATGCTGACCCCAAACCATCACACTACCACCACCATGCTGACCCCAAACCATCACACTACCACCACCATGCTGGACCCCAAACCATCACACTGCCACCACCATGCTGAACCCAAACAATCACACTACCACCACCATGCTGACCCCAAACCATCACACTACCGTCACACTACAACCACCACCACGCTGGACCCCAAACCATCACACTACCGTCACACTACAACCACCACCACGCTGGACCCCAAACCATCACACTACCTTCACACTACAACCACCACCACGCTGGACCCCAAACCATCACACTACCGTCACACTACAACCACCACCACGCTGGACCCCAAACCATCACACTACCGTCACACTACAACCACCACCACGCTGGACCCCAAACCATCACACTACCGTCACACTACAACCACCACCACGCTGGACCCCAAACCATCACACTACCACCACCATGCTGGACCCCAAACCATCACACTACCAACACCACGCTGGACCCCAAACCATCACACTACCACCACCATGCTGACCCCAAACCATCACACTACCACCACCACGCTGGACCCCAAACCATCACACTACCACTACCATGCTGGACCCCAAACCATCACACTACCGCTACCATGCTGGACCCCAAACCATCACACTACCACCACCACGCTGGACCCCAAACCATCACACTACCACTACCATGCTGGACCCCAAACCATCACACTACCACCACCACGCTGGACCCCAAACCATCACACTACCACCACCATGCTGGACCCCAAACCATCACACTACCACCACCACGCTGGACCCCAAACCATCACACTACCACTGCCATGCTGGACCCCAAAACATCACACTACCAACACCACGCTGGACCCCAAACCATCACACTACCACCACCATGCTGGACCCCAAACCATCACACTACCACTACCATGCTGGACCCCAAACCATCACACTACCACCACCATGCTGGACCCCAAACCATCACACTACCACCACCAAGCTGGACCCCAAACCATCACACTACCACCACCGCGCTGACCCCAAACCGTAACACTACCACCATGCTGGACCCCAAACCATCACACTACCATCACACTATCACCACCATGCTGACCCCAAACCGTCACACTACCACCACGCTGGACCCCAAACCATCACACTGCCATCACACTACCACCATCATGCTGGACCCCAAACCATCACACTACCACCACCACCACGCTGAACCCCAAACCATCACACTACCACCACCACGCTGGACCCCAAACCATCACACTGCCACCACCATGCTGAACCCCAAACCATCACACTGCCACCACCATGCTGGACCCCAAACCATCACTCTACCACCACCACGCTGAACCCCAAACCATCACACTACCAACACCATGCTGACCCCAAACCATCACACTACCACTACCATGCTGACCCCAAACCATCACACTACCACCACCATGCTGACCCCAAACCATCACACTACCACCACCATGCTGACCCCAAACCATCACACTACCACCACCACGCTGGACCCCAAACCATCACACTGCCACCACCATGCTGAACCCAAACCATCACACTACCACCACCATGCTGACCCCAAACCATCACACTACCGTCACACTACAACCACCACCACGCTGGACCCCAAACCATCACACTGCCACCACCATGCTGACCCCAAACCATCACACTACCGTCACACTACAACCACCACCACGCTGGACCCCAAACCATCACACTACCGTCACACTACAACCACCACCACGCTGGACCCCAAACCATCACACTACCGTCACACTACAACCACCACCACGCTGGACCCCAAACCATCACACTACCGTCACACTACAACCACCACCACGCTGGACCCCAAACCATCACACTACCGTCACACTACAACCACCACCACGCTGGACCCCAAACCATCACACTACCGTCACACTACAACCACCACCACGCTGGAACCCAAACCATCACACTACCGTCACACTACAACCACCACCACGCTGGACCCCAAACCATCACACTACCACCACCACGCTGACCCGAAACCATCACACTACCACTACCATGCTGGACCCCAAACCATCACACTACCACCACCACGCTGAACCCCAAACCATCACACTACCAACACCATGCTGACCCCAAACCATCACACTGCCACCACCATGCTGAACCCAAACCATCACACTACCACCACCATGCTGACCCCAAACCATCACACTACCGTCACACTACAACCACCACCACGCTGGACCCCAAACCATCACACTACCGTCACACTACAACCACCACCAGGCTGGACCCCAAACCATCACACTACCGTCACACTACAACCACCACCACGCTGGACCCCAAACCATCACACTACCGTCACACTACAACCACCACCACGCTGGACCCCAAACCATCACACTACCACCACCTTGCTGGACCCCAAACCATCACACTACCAACACCACGCTGGACCCCAAACCATCACACTACCACCACCATGCTGACCCCAAACCATCACACTACCACCACCACGCTGGACCCCAAACCATCACACTACAACCACCACCACGCTGGAACCCAAACCATCACACTACCGTCACACTACAACCACCACCACGCTGGACCCCAAACCATCACACTACCACCACCACGCTGACCCGAAACCATCACACTACCACTACCATGCTGGACCCCAAACCATCACACTACCACCACCACGCTGAACCCCAAACCATCACACTACCAACACCATGCTGACCCCAAACCATCACACTGCCACCACCATGCTGAACCCAAACCATCACACTACCACCACCATGCTGACCCCAAACCATCACACTACCGTCTCACTACAACCACCACCACGCTGGACCCCAAACCATCACACTACCGTCACACTACAACCACCACCAGGCTGGACCCCAAACCATCACACTACCGTCACACTACAACCACCACCACGCTGGACCCCAAACCATCACACTACCGTCACACTACAACCACCACCACGCTGGACCCCAAACCATCACACTACCACCACCTTGCTGGACCCCAAACCATCACACTACCAACACCACGCTGGACCCCAAACCATCACACTACCACCACCATGCTGACCCCAAACCATCACACTACCACCACCACGCTGGACCCCAAACCATCACACTACCACTACCATGCTGGACCCCAAACCATCACACTACCACTACCATGCTGGACCCCAAACCATCACACTACCACCACCACGCTGGACCCCAAACCATCACACTACCACTACCATGCTGGACCCCAAACCATCACACTACCACCACCACGCTGGACCCCAAACCATCACACTACCACCACCATGCTGGACCCCAAACCATCACACTACCACCACCACGCTGGACCCCAAACCATCACACTACCACTACCATGCTGGACCCCAAACCATCACACTACCAACACCACGCTGGAACCCCAAACCATCACACTACCACCACCATGCTGGACCCCAAACCATCACACTACCACTACCATGCTGGACCCCAAACCATCACACTACCACCACCATGCTGGACCCCAAACCATCACACTACCACCACCACGCTGGACCCCAAACCATCACACTACCACCACCGCGCTGACCCCAAACCGTCACACTACCACCATGCTGGACCCCAAACCATCACACTACCATCACACTACCACCACCATGCTGACCCCAAACTGTCACACTACCACCACGCTGGACCCCAAACCATCACACTGCCATCACACTACCACCACCATGCTGGACCCCAAACCATCACACTACCAACACCACCACGCTGAACCCCAAACCATCACACTACCACCACCATGCTGGACCCCAAACCATCACACTACCACCACCACGCTGACCCCAAACCATCACACTACCACCACCACGCTGGACCCCAAACCATCACACTGCCACCACCATGCTGAACCCCAAACCATCACACTGCCACCACCATGCTGGACCCCAAACCATCACACTACCAACACCATGCTGACCACAAACCATCACACTACCACTACCATGCTGACCCCAAACCATCACACTACCACCACCATGCTGACCCCAAACCATCACACTACCACCACCACGCTGGACCCCAAACTATCACACTGCCACCACCATGCTGAACCCAAACCATCACACTACCACCACCATGCTGACCCCAAACCATCACACTACCGTCACACTACAACCACCACCACGCTGGACCCCAAACCATCACACTGCCACCACCATGCTGACCCCAAACCATCACACTACCGTCACACTACAACCACCACCACGCTGGACCCCAAACCATCACACTACCGTCACACTATAACCACCACCACGCTGGACCCCAAACCATCACACTACCGTCACACTACAACCACCACCACGCTGGACCCCAAACCATCACACTACCGTCACACTACAACCACCACCACGCTGGACCCCAAACCATCACACTACCGTCACACTACAACCACCACCACGCTGGACCCCAAACCATCACACTACCGTCACACTACAACCACCACCACGCTGGAACCCAAACCATCACACTACCGTCACACTACAACCACCACCACGCTGGACCCCAAACCATCACACTACCACCACCACGCAAGAGTCGACGATCATCCAGGTGCTTCAGGGTGCTTCATGACGAATTTGAGTGACTTTTTTGGATGACATGAATGTCAATAGTTACTGACCCCATTGTATATATACTGTATATAATGTATTGTGTGTCCACACAGCGTACACTGTTGACTAGCGCGAGGGGAGGGGTATGGAGATGCTAGCTTGCTGCTGGGGGACCCTTAATGGTCAATCTGGCCCTGCAGTGGCTCTCTCTCTCTCTCTGAAATGCCAGGTCATGTGTGAGTTGACCTCTGTGGAGGAGGCACTCCCTTCACCCTTCAGCTCCCTCTCTCTCTCTCCCTCCCTTCTCAATCCACCCTCCCACCGTCCGACCTCTCTTATCTCTCCGTACCGCTGCAGCTCTGTGTAAAATGGCTGCTACTGATGCTGCTGCTGAGGAGAGGGAGGGAGGGAGGGAGTTGAGTGAGTGAGTGAGTGAGTTGTGTGAGTGAGTTGTGTGAGTGAGTTGTGTGAGTTGAGTGAGTGAGTGAGTGAGTTGAGTGAGTGAGTTGAGTGAGTGAGTTGAGTGAGTGAATTGAGTGTGTGAGTTGAGTGAGTGAGTGAGTGAGTGTGTGTGTGTATGTGAGTGTATGCATGTGTGCACGCTAGTGGTCAGTGCTCACAGTTGTCAGTGGTCAATGGGTTAGTCCTCCTCCACTCCTCCCGTCAATAAAAAGCTCTACTTTCCAGTCTGGCTCCATCATTGCAATTAGAATGACCGGAGAATCTGAAAACGTTTCATGCTGATAATGCATGTCTCTCATGATGATAATGTATGTCTCTCATGATGATAATGTATGTCTCTCATGATGATAATGTATGTCTCTCATGATGATAATGTATGTCTCTCATGATGATAATGTATGTCTCTCATGATGATAATGTGTCTCTCATGATGATAATGTATGTCTCTCATGATGATAATGTATCTCTCATGATGATAATGTATCTCCCATGATGATAATGTATGTCTCTCATGATGATAATGTATGTCCCATGAAGATAATGCATGTCCCCGTGATGATAATGCATGTTTCTCGTGATGATAATGTATGTCTCCCATGATGATAATGTATGTCTCCCATGATGATAATGTATGTCTCTCATGCTGATAATGCATGTCTCTCATGCTGATAATGCATGTCTCTCATGATGATAATGTATGTCTCCCATGATGATAATGCATGTCTCTCATGATGATAATGCATGTCTCTCATGCCGTGAATTTATTTCTGGCAGAGAGACTCTGCAGTTCAGTTATACAGTATGATTATTTATATATTACACATGCCAGTTCAAAGTATGTATTCGTGAAACTGCTGTGCCGAGAACAAGGTAGTA
>NC_092158.1:8273258-8318258 GCF_045791955.1 Oncorhynchus clarkii lewisi | reverse complement strand
GGAAAAGCACCCCTGTTTCTCTCCCCTCCGTTCTGCTAGACAGACACCACACAGCACAGCAGGACGGGCTGCCTGCCTGCACAGCGTCTGACACACTGAATGATGAAACCACGGCTGTAATGTGATTGGGGAGCATTAATATGATGTAATGATGTCTGCCTTGCTGGATGACAGGCGGGGCAGAGAGGAGACCTTTCTGTGTAGAGTAGAGCCCTATCTGTCTGCCTGGCTAGCCTACACACACACACACTGACACACACAGACACACACACACACAGACACATGCACACACACACACACACACAGACACACACTGACACACACTGACACACACTGACACACACACAGACACACGCACAGACACACACACAGACACACACACAGACACACACACACACGCACACACACACACACACACACACACACACACACACACACACACACACACACACACACACACACACACACACACAGCCCCTAACCTACCTCTCACAGCCCTGCAAACAAGGTTACTCCCGGCAGTAAGACAACCAATGAAAAATGCTACCAACATCAGATTATGCAATTAAGATGAAACCCTATCTTAACAAATTTATTATGAGTATAAATATGTCTGCCTTTTTCGTGTTGCGTGTGCTAATACGGTTAGCCCAAAATGGCAGTAATGTTTCAGCGTTTATTAGCGTTAAGAGAGAGAGGCTGATGCACAGAGAGAGTCGAACCCATGGATGTACTTAGAGGTCACAAACAAACAAAATGTTCCCCAGGACGGGACAGGACGGAACAGGACAGGAGGTCTGTAGCAGCCCCCCCCCCTCCTCCCCTCAGTTCTGTAGAAGCCCCCTCCCCTCCTCCCCTCAGATCTGTAGCAGCCCCCTCCCCTCCTCCTTCCCTCAGATTTGTAGCAGCCCCCTCCCCTCCTCCCCTCAGATCTGTAGCAGCCCCCTCCCCTCCTCCCCTCAGAATTGTAGCAGCCCCCCCACCCTCCTCCAATTCATATCTGTAGCAGCCCCCCACCCTCCTCCCATTCAGATCTGTAGCAGCCCCCCCCCTCCTCCCGTCAAATCTGTAGCAGCCCCCCCTCCCACCCTCCTCCCATTCAGATCTGTAGCAGCCCCCCCTCCTCCCCTCAGATCTGTAGCAGCCCCCACTCCTCCCCTCAGATCTGTAGCAGTCCCCCCCCACCCTCCTCCCCTCAGATCTGTAGCAGCCCCCCCACCCTCCTGCCCTCAGATCTGTAGCAGCCCCCCCACCATCCTCCCATTCAGATCTGTAGCAGCCCCCCCCCCCCCCCCCCCTCACACATGCTTGCATGTATGCACACACACACACACACACACACACACATCAACACCACTGGACATGGTTGTGGCCTTCCTCCTGTCTATGAGTCATTGAGTGGATGACGATGATGCTCCCTGTGACCCCAGACACAGATCGGAGACTAAGTCTGCGTTTTTACGGCACAGAATTGACTTATCAGCCCTGTGAAAAGGGCACAGGGATTTTTAGTTATGGCAATATGGAGAAGCAGAGAATGTGGTCTGAAAGAATGCAACAACCCAACGTTTGCACATTAGCAGTTGCTATGTTTTTTTGTGTATGTTATTAAATATATTTGGGGGGGGGGGGGGGTTTGAAAAGATAATTCCCGTGTTATGTTTTTTGGTCCTTCTGTTTTTGAAGCCGTTGCTCAGGGTATTGGCTGGAGGATCGGCCTAATGCAGAAGAGGGGACATTCAGTCAGTCTGTCTGTCTTGTTTATTTACCATGATGCATCACTTTGATACTTAGGACCACCGTGTCGTCCTACTGCTGTACTCCACCTCAGTTCAAAAACCAACCATCCAAAAACATTATTTATGAAAAAATAGGACCGAGTTGTTAGAATTGAATGCCATAAATTAAATAAATATTTTTCAGGTGTTTTAAATTATTATTTGAGCAGTTACTTGTGTTCGTATCATATAACACAGACATGTAGACACACTTTCAGTGGGTGTGTTGTTTTGCTGTAGTCATGAAGCCAGCTACTTTGTCCTGCTGTATCCTTCTCTAGTCAAATGATCTGGCCTCAATAGGGCCTCGTCATCCAGGCAGGCAGGCATCCAGGCAGTCTGGCATCCAGGCAGTCTGGCATCCAGGCAGGCTGGCAGGCATCCAGGCAGTCTGGCATGCAGGCAGGCAGGCGGCTGGGCGCTAGAACATTAATTTCCTATTCTAACACACGAGTATAGGTGGCACTGTGGCTAAGCCTATGGTCTGAACACCTCTCTCTATCTCTCTCGATCTCTATCTCTCTCCCTCTCCCTCTAAAAATGTTTATACCAACTATGTGTCAAAGATTCTTTATATTATTACACTATGAAATAAATACTTATGTTATTATTAAATAATAGTTAAATGAAATCACATTGAGAATCACAGGGCCAAGAACATTGTATCAAGATAAATGCAAACTCTTTATAGATTAGGAACACGCATGGAGACGTCATTCCGGCATTGTCCAATGAATGATTGTTTTTCGTATTGTGTAGAAAGTGCTCCTCTTAACAACATAACAAGGATGGATATGTCAGTGTTACTTGATGATCGCTGAATTCACCGAGGAACAAGTCAACACAATACACATCGGCTATATACTGTACAATTTAACTTCAAGCCCTTTCTGTTTGAAATGTAAACACGTTCTTATGGCAGATGGACAGCATATACCTAGCATGTATCTAGCATGTATCTAGCATGTACCTAGCATGTATCTAGCATGTATCTAGCATGTAGCTAGCATGTATCTAGCATGTATCTAGCATGTATCTAGCATATACCTAGCATGTATCTAGCATGTATCTAGCATGTATCTAGCATGTAGCTAGCATGTAGCTAGCATGTATCTAGCATATACCTAGCATGTATCTAGCATGTATCTAGCATGTAGCTAGCATGTATCTAGCATGTATCTAGCATATACCTAGCATGTATCTAGCATGTATCTAGCATGTAGCTAGCATGTATCTAGCATGTATCTAGCATATACCTAGCATGTATCTAGCATGTATCTAGCATGTATCTAGCATGTATCTAGCATGTACCTAGCATGTATCTAGCATGTAGCTAGCATGTATCTAGCATGTAGCTAGCATGTATCTAGCATGTACCTAGCATGTACCTAACATGCATCTAGCATGTATCTAGCATGTATCTAGCATGTAGCTAGCATGTATCTAGCATGTATCTAGAATGTACCTAGCATGTATCTAGAATGTACCTAGCATGTCCCTAGCATGTCCCTAGCATGTACCTAGCATGTATCTAGCATGTATCTAGCATGTATCTAGCATGTACCTAGCATGTATCTAGCATGTATCTAGAATGTACCTAGCATGTCCAATGTCCCTAGCATGTACCTAGCATGTATCTAGCATGTACCTAGCATGTACCTAGCATGTACCTAGCATGTATCTAGCATGTATCTAGCATGTACCTAGCATGTATCTAGCATGTACCTAGCATTTATCTAGCATGTACCTAGCATGTACCTAGCTACACTATTTATCTAATTTTAGCAATGCCTTCTTAGAGTAAAAAAAAAGAATCTACATTGAAGTTGTCAGTCTCTGATAATGATCCGTGTTTATTTCAAGCTAACCACTACAATTCAGTACACACACACACACACACACACACACACACACACACACACACACACACACATAATATCCCATTTACAGTGTGGACATAAAAACCTTTTTTGCATTTATATCACGTTGAACATGTGTAAGTTTGCAAAAGAGATTTAAAAAATGGAAAAAACAGATGTGTGTGTGTGTGTTATAGCAGGTGAAACTCATAGTGATTATACAGTAGCTATTAAAAAATATTATAAAATATTTATTGTGGTTTTACTAGATTCAAAACACCTTACTGTTTTTTAGATGATGAAACTATTGCAGTTTAACAGCTATTTCAGAAGAAAGACCCCTCTTAGCTTTATGTTAAAGGTCCAATCCAGCTGTTTTTATCTCAATATCAAATCATTTCCGGGCAACAATTAAGTAGCTTTACTGTAATGGTAAAAAAAGAAGAAAAGAAACAAAAATAGCTTCTGAGCAAAGGGCAATTTCTAAAGCAATCATTTTGCTCGGACTGTCTGTGAGAGGGGTAACTGAAAACTAGCTGTTATTGGAAGAGAGGTCTGCAGACCCCGCCCCCTGTAGTCATGGTTTCCTCCCTCCAGTTGGATGGCAGCTCCCCGCCCCGCCCCCTGTAGTCATGGTTTCCTCCCTCCAGTTGGATGGCAGTTCCCCGCCCTGCCCCCTGTAGTCATGGTTTCCTCCCTCCAGCTGGATGGCAGCTCCCCGCCTCGCCCCCTGTAGTCATGGTTTCCTCCCTCCAGCTGGATGGCAGCTCCCCGCCCCGCCCCCTGTAGTCATGGTTTCCTCCCTCCAGCTGGATGGCAGCTCCCCGCCCCGCCCCCTGTAGTCATGGTTTCTTCCCTCCAGCTGGATGACAGCTCCCCGCCCCGCCCCCTGTAGTCATGGTTTCCTCCCTCCAGCTGGATGGCAGCTCCCCGAACCGCCCCCTGTAGTCATGGTTTCCTCCCTCAAGTTGGATGGCAGCTCCCCGCCCCGCCCCCTGTAGTCATGGTTTCCTCCCTCCAGCTGGATGGCAGTTCCCCGTCCCGCCCCCCGTAGTCATGGTTTCCTCCCTCCAGCTGGATGGCAGCTCCCCGCCCCACCCCCTGTAGTCATGGTTTCCTCCCTCCAGCTGGATGGCAGGAAAAAGGGTAGAATGAATGATGAAATAACTTTTTTTTGCCTAATACATTTTCCAAAATTGTTATGTGTTAGTCAAGCACATAATCAATATGATATTGTAGCTCCTTTGCCAAGGCGTCATTACGTTGGAGGTGGTTAGCTACAGCGTTTAGTCAACTAAGCAAGAACACTACATTGCCCCGCACATCCATTGATCTCCGCCACGGTTTTATGCACGAGCGCATTAACGAGCAAGGAAACATGGTGTCGGGGTAGTTCAGTGCGCGTCACTGTGTGGATGGAAACCCGACATGTGGCAGAGGGAGCTGTGCCACTAATACCGTCCTTCACAGGAAGTTATGTTAGGATGGCTAATCTTCAACAGTCTATGTTCATGAATCAGTTGTGGATCTGTCCTCTTCAAATAGCTGGAGATCAACCGTAGGCTGCTAATGATGCCATAATACCAATGACAACAAGGCGTGTTGAATGAATGGTTGCCTCATAGTCAGACCTAACTTGATGGGATTAGGTCACAAGCTCATATAGGCTTACAGTAGTTCAGTTGTTTCATATTCCAAATAGCCTACAGTAAAATAGACTACTACATAAAATACACTTTTTCATTAGAACCAACCTACATTGCACCCAGTCATTGAATTATTCTGAATTTTCTCCCCAAACATTAACATTAAGTTGACATTTTCCAAAGACTATTCACATAATATACACTTTTTCATTAGAACCAACCTTAGGCTTACTTTTATTTATTTTTTATTCATTTTATTTCACCTTTATTTAACCAGGTAAGCTAGTTGAGAACAAGTGCTCATTTACAACGGAAACCTGTCCAAGATAAAAGCTTAGCAATTCGACACATATAACAACACAGAGTTAGATATGGAATAAAGAAAACATAGTCAATAACACAGTAGAACAAAAGAAAACAAAATGTCTATATACAGTGACTGCAAATGAGGTAAGATAAGGGAGTTAAGGCAATAAATAGGCCATGGTGGCGAAGTAATTACAATATAGCAATTAAACACTGGAATGGTAGATGTGCAGAATATGAATGGGAGCACCACCTTGGCAGAACATCCTAGGGAAAGGCCTGATTGTACATCTAAACATATTTCTAGTTAGCTAGTGAAGAGCAGACAATTACCAAGTACCCATAACAGTCTATAGACTACCATTCATACTGAAGCAGTGTTCTGCCAACAGCATTATTTTCCTTCCATGGCTCAAGTTTGGAGTCAGGTCCAGGAGTGGTTGTTGAATCATAATGTCTGTAAAAAAAAACAATAATAAAAATAATAATAATGCATAATATATATATATATATAAGGATCAGAAATTATGGAAGTAATGTTATTTATATATATAAAAAAAATTATGATTTTATTTAGGTTTTTATACATAGGCCAAAGACAATTGACAACTTAACATTTCACAGACATAACAATTTTGGAAAATGTATTTGGCAAAAAGTTATTTCTTCATTCATCCAACCCTTTTTCCTCACACATCAGTAGTGTCAACAAAGTGGGGAGCTGCCATCCAGCTGGAGGGAGGAAACCATGACTACAGGGGGCGGGGCATAGTGGGGTGGTGCGGGGAGCTGCCATCCAGCTGTCATATGAGTATCCTTTTCTGACTCAAATAGGATTCCCTCAACATGTCCAAAAAAAATCTGATTTACATTTTGTCATAGAAAACTTTTAAATTGCATGTATTTGAAAATGTCTACGTTGGTCAGTCCAAAACGTATTTTTAATTCTGTCATGGAAATAATTGTATTGCCTATTAGCAGTTCATTTACGGTTTCTATGGCTTTAGTTTTCCATGTGTACCAATTTATCTGTGAATTCTGAAAAGTTATTCAAGGATTGTTCCATAGGATTGTGTTTTTAGGGAGTGATATTGGTTATTGTAGAATCTATTTGTTTTTCTTCCATATTGATATAGTGTTCTTATTTTTTTATATATTTTTTGTGATATTCAATTGGTAGTTACAGTCTTGTCCCATCGCTGCAACTCCCCAATGGACTCGGGAGAGGGGAAGGTCGAGAGCCATGCGTCCTCCAAAACACAACCCAGCCAAGACACACTGCTTCTTGACACACTGCTCGCTTAACCCGGAAGCCAGCTGCACCAATGTGTCGGAGGAAACACTGTCCAGCTGGCGACCAAAGTCACCTACTCATTCCGGGGTTTTTATTTATTTTTACTATTTTCTACATTGTAGAATAATAGTGAAGACATCAACACTATGAAATAACACATGGAATCATGTAGTAACCAATAAAGTGTTAAACAAGTCAAAATATATTTTATATTTGAGATTCTTATAAGTAGCCAACCTTAGCCTTGATGAAAGCTTTGCACACTCTTAGCATTTAAGATTATTCCCCCATTTTCTTTAACAAGGGGGCATTGAGTTTTCAAAATTAGGCAGGTATATCAACACATTGTTGGCAAATAAATGTAGTTTATATTCATGTTTGTAATGAGTGCGCTGAGAGTCGGCTGAGAGCAAGTTCGGGGAGTGAGCATTTTAATAAATAAACACAACGTAATACAAAATAAGAACCACAAACAACGTACAGACACAAAACAGAAACAATGACGCCTGGGGAAGGAACCAAAGGGAGTGACAGATATCGGGAAGGTAATCAAGGAGGTGATGGAGTCCAGGTGAGTGTCATAATGCGCTGATGCGCGTAACGATGGGGACAGGTGTGCCCCATAACAAGCAGCCTGGTGACCTAGAGGCTGGAGAGGGAGCACACATGACAGTACCCCCTCCTTAACGAGCAGCCTGGTGACCTAGAGGCCGGAGAGGGAGCACACGTGACAATACCTCCTCCCTGACGTGTGGCTCCATCCTCAGGACGCCTACCAAAATGACGATCCCAGGGATCAGGAGCGGACCGGTCACCCTTGCTAAGGTGCGGGAACCTGTCAATCCGGCTGAGGCGCGGGAGCATGGGGACTTCAAGAGCCGGAGAGAGAGCATACGTGACAGTACCCCCTCCCCGGTACATTCGGCTCTAGCCGCAGGACGCCAACCACAGGCATGATCCCGGGGATCAGGAGTGAACCAGTAGCCTCCGCTGAGGCGCAGAAACCTGAAGAACTGTTTGAGGCCTCCCAAGTTGCCTCGGTCGAGGCATGGGAGCCTATCGAGCCAGCTGAACCATGGGAGCCTATCGATCCCGCTGAGGCATGGGAGCCTATCGATCCAGCTGAACCATGGGAGCCTATCGATCACGCTGAGGTATGGAAACCCGTCGAGCCAGCTGAGGCAGGGGAACCCATTGAATCCGCCGAGGCATGTGAATCCGACAAACCGGCTGAGGCCTCCCAGGTAACTCCGGTTCTGACACCCAGACCCGACATCCCCTCCAAAACAAACACAAAAAACACTCCCTGATGCTTCCCTCTGGCGAGGCGTTATTCTGTAATGATGTGCGCTGAGAGTCAGGAAGCAAGTTCAGGGAGTCAACGTACAGAAATGACACAGAAACAATGACGCCTGGGGAAGGAACCAAAGGGAGTGACAGATATAGGGAAGGTAATCAAGGGGGGTGATGGAGTCCAGGTGAGTGTCATTATGCGCAGATGTGTGTAACGATGGTGACAGGTGTGCGCCATAACGAGAAGCCTGGTGACCTAGAGGCCTGAAAGGGAGCACACGTGACAATGTTAACCAATACTGATTGATACCTGTTACGTTTTTGCCTGTGCAAACAGGATGGGGGAGAGAGGACATCCCTGTCTTGTGCCCCTTTCTAAAGCAGTTTCATCAGATAATGAATTGTTTGCGTATTTTTTTTCCTTTAGTATATTTGTATAATATTTTTGTGAAATGTTGTTTGATAGACTAATCTGTCTTCTATTTTCATACCTGATCTATAACGAATAATGAATTTACCTCATGGTGATGTCCCCATGGAAAGACAAAACTCCATCAAAACAGGATGAAATTTCAGGTGGTCTTTCAAAAAACGGCTCTTAAAAGTGCACTATCATAATTTTCACAGTATTACTCCAACCTCATGGTGTGGAAATATATATATAAAACATGGGAAATCACATTTTTTTGACTGACTTTGGCCTTTAAGTTACAGCAACAGAAGCCACGGAAGAAGATCAATGATACAAGGCAGAATATAATTAGTGGTTTATAGGAACGATATGAGAGTATCAGTAGATATATAAAAACAGAATTATTCATATTTTGTGGAGAATCAGGCCAATAATGAAATTAAATAACGTTGGAAACATTATACAACATTATACACACATACGCACGCACACACACACTCTAATCTCCTCTGTACTCTGTATGGCCTATCCTTTATTTATTCATATGCGTATACCTGACTGGTTATTTAGATATATTGCTGGTGAGGAGTCTTACATGTGTATCGTATGCCTGACAGGCTGCATCTTTGGACTGAGTGTGTTGACAAACAGGTGGATAGTTATCTAACAAAGGGAATGTCTGATTCATGTAAATCATCTCTCAAATAATCCCTTTTCCACAAGGAAAGATCTGAGCACTTCCTCACAATGAGACACATGGCGTATACACACTTTGTATAACCTAATAAATACCATTTCATATCTGAACTTTTAAAATAATAATTTTTAAGTTAAGTGTGTGTGTGTGTGTGTGTGTGTTTGTGTGTGTGTGAGAGAGAGAGAGAGACAAGGATAAAGAGAGAGAAAGAGTTATTTGTATAAATATATATATATTCAGAGTTGTGTGTATATATATATATATATTCAGCTGTTTCTGTGTTCTTGGTTATATAAATGTGTAAAATGCATAATTTTAAATGTAAAAGTGTTAGATTTGCTATCTTATCAATCTAGGTCCTTGTGGGAATAGCAAATCATTTTGAATGAATTAAATGCTTAAGATTACAGTTTAATATATATATATATCATGTTAGATATCATATTTTATTAAAAACAAATGTCTGTCTTTATCATAATAATACTGTAGTAAACTTAAATACCTAGAAAAATACACTGTCCAATGTCAAATGTCCCTTTGGAAATGTTCTTTCAACAACAACAGCTAGGCTAGGCTATGATATTGACGCTGATATCAAGCAATCTTTTAATTTACATAATGATGTGTGTGATTCTGGATGTTCAGAATCAGACACATCAATATGTACATTTAAGGTGTGTGTGTGTGTGTGTGTGTGTGTGTGTGTGTGTGTGTGTGTGTGTGTGTGTGTGTGTGTGTGTGTGCGTGTGTGCGTGCGCGTGCGCGTGCGCGTGTGCGTGTGCGCGCGCGTGCGTGCGTGCGTGCGTGAGAGAAAGCTAAAATGAAAGGTGGAAAGGAACCAAGCATTAGCCCGTATTGTTTGAATTGCCTCTGACTTCATTTCAGAAGATTGACTAAAGAGATGAAATGTATATGATGTATCTAAAGGAGTACATGTCCCTTTGTTTTAAGAAACATATGGAATGGACCATGCATTATCAGAGCATCACCAGAGGATTACCAGAGCATTGTCAGAGCATTACCGGAGCATTATCGGAGCATTATCAGAGCATTATCGGAGCATTATCAGAGCATTATCAGAGCATTATCAGAGCATTATCAGAGCATTATCGGAGCATTATCAGAGCATTATCAGAGCATTATCAGAGCATTATCGGAGCATTATCGGATACTGTATATTGACGTATTTTACTGTACATCATGTTATTTTTCCCTTGGAGGGAATTTGTTCAATATATTTTTCAAAATAGATACAGTTGTTCATTCATATATTGTTGGAAATTAAAATAGTAAGGCTATATTTCGGATATAAAATGTATCAACTAAAACGAGTTCAATCTTGATTTCATCAGACCAGAAAATCTTGTTTCTCATATTCTGAGAATTCTTTAAGTGCGTTTTGGCCAACTCCAAGTGGACTGTCATGTGCGTTTTGGCCAACTCCAAACGGACTGTCATGTGCCTTTTGGCCAACTCCAAGTGGACTGTCATGTGCCTTTTGGCCAACTCCAAGTGGACTGTCATGTGCCTTTTGGCCAACTCCAAGCGGACTGTCATGTGCCTTTTGGCCAACTCCAAGTGGACTGTCATGTGCCTTTTGGCCAACTCCAAGTGGACTGTCATGTGCCTTTTGGCCAACTCCAAGTGGACTGTCATGTGCCTTTTGGCCAACTCCAAGTGGACTGTCATGTGCCTTTTGGCCAACTCCAAGCGGACTGTCATGTGCCTTTTGGCCAACTCCAAGTGGACTGTCATGTGCCTTTTATTGATTTGATTTGAGGAGTGGCACAAAGATGTTTGTCTATCTGGAAGGTTCTCCCATCTCCACAGAGGAACTCTGGACCTCTGTCAGAGTGACCATTGGGTTCTTGATCACCTCCCTGACCAAGGCCCTTCACCCCGATTGGTCAGTTTGGCCGGGCAGCCAGTTTTAGGAAGAGTCTTGCTGGTTCCAAACCTGTTCCATTTAAGAATGATGGAGGCCACTGTGTTCTTGTGGACCTGGTGGACTCCAATCAAGTTGTAGAAACATCTCAAAGATGGTCAATGGAAACAGGATGCACCCGAGCTCATAACAAAGGGTCTGAATACTTATGTAAATGAGGTATTTATGTTTTTTTTTATTTTTAATACATTTGCAAACATTTCTACAAACCTGTTTTTGCTTTGTCATTATGGGGTATTGTAATGTCATTATGGGGTATTGTGATGTCATTATGGGGTATTGTGATGTCATTATGGGGTATTGTGATGTCATTGTGTGTAGATTGATGAGGAATTAAGATAATTTAATCAATTTTAGAATAAGACTGTAACGTAACAATATAATTGTTGGGAAAAAGGGAAGAGGGCTGAATACTTTCCGAATGCACCTTATACCCCAACTATACCACATCTATAACCCATCTATACCCCATCTATACACCAACTATACCCCATCTATACCCCATCTATACCCCATCTATACCCCAACTATACCCCATCTATACCCCATCTATACACCAACTATACCCCATCTATACACCATCTATACCCCATCTATACCCCATCTATACACCAACTATACCCCATCTATACACCATCTATACACCATCTATACCTCATCTATACCCCATCTATACCCCAACTATTAACCATCTATACCACATCTATACCCCATCTATACCCCATCTATTACCCATCTATACATGATCTATACCTCATCTATACACCAACTATACCCCATCTATACACCAACTATACCCCATCTATAGCTGATCTATACCCCATCTATATCCCATCTATACCCCATCTATACACCAACTATACCCCATCTATAGCTGATCTATACCCCATCTATATCCCATCTATACCCCATCTATACACCATCTATACCCCATCTATACCTCATCTATACACCATCTATACCCGATCTGTGCCCCATCTATAGACCGATATACCTAATTTATACTACATCTATACACTGATATACCCCATCTATACACCGATATACCTCATCTATACCAACTATACCCCATCGATACACCGATATACCTCATCTATACACCGATATACCTCATCTATACACCGATATACCTCATCTATACACCAACTATACCCCATCTATACACCAACTATACCCCATCTATACCTCATCTATACACCGATATACCTCATCTATACACCAACTATACCCCATCTATACACCGATATACCCCATCTATACACTGATATACCTCATCTCTACACCTATATACCTCATTTATACACCGATATACCTCATCTATACACCGATATACCCCATCTATACAACGATATACCCCATCTATTCACCGATATACCCCATCTATACACCGATATACCCCACCAATACACTGATATACCTCATCTATACACCTATATACCCCATCTATACACTGATATACCTCATCTCTACACCTATATACCTCATTTATACACCGATATACCTCATCTATACACCAACTATACCCCATCTATACACCGATATACCCCACCAATACACTGATATACCTCATCTATACACCAACTATACCCCATCTATAGCTGATCTATACCCCATCTATATCCCATCTATACACCATCTATACACCATCTATACCCCATCTATACACCATCTATACCCCATCTATACACCATCTATACACCATCTATACCCCATCTATACCTCATCTATACACCATCTATACCCGATCTGTGCCCCATCTATAGACCGATATACCTAATTTATACTACATCTATACACTGATATACCCCATCTATACACCGATATACCTCATCTATACCAACTATACCCCATCTCTACACCTATATACCCCATCTATACAACGATATACCCCATCTATTCACCGATATACCCCATCTATACACCGATATACCCCACCAATACACTGATATACCTCATCTATACACCTATATACCTCATCTATACACCTATATACCTCATCTATACACCGATATGCCCCATCTACACACTGATATACCCCATCTATACCTCATCTATACACTGATTTAGCTCATCTATACACCGATATACCCCATCTATACATCGATATACCTCATCTATACACCGATATACCCCATCTATACACCGATATACCCCATCTATACCTCATCTATACACTGATTTAGCTCATCTATACACCGATATACCCAATCTATACATCGATATACCTCATCTATACACCGATATACCCCATCTATACACCGATATACCTAATTTATACTCCATCTATACACTGATATACCCCATCTATACACTGATATACCTCATCTATACACCAACTATACCCCATCTATACACCGATATACCCCACCTACACACTGATATACCCCATCTATACACCGATATACCCCATCTATACACTGATATACCTCATCTATACATCGATATACCCCATCTATACACTGATATACCTCATCTATACACTGATATAGCTCATCTATACACCGATATACCCCATCTATACATCGATATACCTCATCTATACACCGATATACCCCATGTATACACCTATATACCCCATCTATACACCGATATCCCCCATCTATACACTGATATACCTCATCTATACACTGATATACCCCATCTATACCTCATCTATACACTGATATACCCCATCTGTGCCCCATATGTTGTGCTGTATTCATTGTTAGGAGAGAATTGAACTGGCGATGTCCACTTTCTTGGCAGGCTGTTATTGCCCTGTCACTTATGTTGTGGGTGTGTGTGTGTGTGCGTGTGCGTGTGCGTGTGTGTGTGTGTGTGTGTGTGTGTGTGTGCGTGTGCGTGTGTGAGTGTGTGTGTGTGTGTGCATGCGTCCATGTGGAGAGTTGTGTAGGACTCTGTGTGATGTGATGATACTAGCCTGGAGGTCTTAACAACACACAGGACAGTTCTCTGGACTAGGCTGTGTGGTCAGGGTGAACACAGGACAGGTCTCTGGACTAGGCTGTGTGGTCAGGGTGAACACAGGACAGTTCTCTGGACTAGGCTGTGTGGTCAGGGTGAACACAGGACAGTTCTCTGGACTAGGCTGTGTGGTCAGGGCGAACACAGGACAGTTCTCTGGACTAGGCTGTGTGGTCAGGGTGAACACAGGACAGTTCTCTGGACTAGGCTGTGTGGTCAGGGTGAACACAGGACAGTTCTCTGGACTATGCTGTGTGGTCAGGGTGAACACATGACAGTTCTCTGGACTAGGCTGTGACCCCCCCCCCCCTCCTCCCCTTAGGCTTGACACCCAGTACACTATATCCCCTATAACTCTACCCAATGTGTTTCACACTACTAAGCCGAGCCAAACCAAGCAGCTTTACGTACTGTAGCTGCCCTGATTACAAATCCACCAGCACTATTTAGATTGGGTCAGCACCAATAGTGTGAATGGGGTCCAGCGCTGTTCCAGACACCAGACAACAGACTCATTCATGTCTGTTCTGTTCCAGTCACCAGACAACAGACTCATTCATGTCTGTTCTGTTCCAGACACCAGACAACAGACTCATGTCTGTTCTGTTCCAGACAGCAGACAACAGACTCATGTCTGTTCTGTTCCAGACACCAGGCAACAGACTCATGTCTGTTCTGTTCCAGACAACAGACTCATGTCTGTTCTGTTCCAGACACCAGGCACCAGACTCATGTCTGTTATGTTCCAGACAGCAGACAACAGACTCATGTCTGTTCTGTTCCAGACAGCAGGCACCAGACTCATGTCGGTTCTGTTCCAGTCACCAGACAACAGACTCATGTCTGTTCTGTTCTAGACACCAGTTCTGTACCAGGTCTGTACCAGGTCTGTGATAGTACCATGTCTGTGGCTGTGCCAGGTCTGTACCAGGTCTGTACCAGGTCTGTGGCAGTATCATGTCTGTGGCTGTACCAGGTCTGTACCAGGTATGTGGCTGTACCGGCCTGTACCAGGTCTGTGGCTGTACCAGGTCTGTGGCTGTACCAGGTCTGTACCAGGTCTGTGGCTGTACCAGGTCTGTACCAGGTCTGTGGCTGTACCAGGTCTGCACCATGCCTGTGGCTGTACCAGGTCTGTGGCTGTACCAGTCTGTACCAGGTCTGTGGCTGTACCAGGTCTGTACCAGGTCTGTGGCTGTACCAGGTCTGTACCAGGTTTGTACCAGGTCTGTACCATGTCTGTGGCTGTACCATGTCTGTACCAGGTCTGTACCAGGTCTGTACCAGGTCTGTACCAGGTCTGTGGCTGTACCAGGTCTGTGGCTGTACCAGGTCTGTACCAGGTCTGTGGCTGTACCAGGTCTGTACCAGGTCTGTACCAGGTCTTTTCCCAGTCTGTGGCTGTACCAGGTCTGTACCAGGTCTGTACCAGGTCTGTACCAGGTCTGTACCAGGTCTGTGGCTGTACCAGGTCTGTGGCTGTACCAGGTATGTGGCTGTACCAGGTCTGTACCAGGTCTGTACCATGTCTGTGGCTGTACCAGGTCTGTGGCTGTACCAGGTCTGTACCAGGTCTGTGGATGTACCAGGTCTGTGGCTGTACCAGGTCTGTACCAGGTCTGTGGCTGTACCAGGTCTGTGGCTGTACCAGCTCTGTACCAGGTCTGTACCAGGTCTGTACCATGTCTGTGGCTGTACCAGGACTATATATGTGCCAGATAACCAATGAGTCAAGCCATGTGACTGGGGTAATAGATATTTTCCACTCCCTCCTAGCTCACAAATAATCAATCATTGTGTGTCTGTGTGTGCGAGTTTGTCTGTGTGTGTGTGTGATTTTGTGTGTGTGTGTGTTTGTGATCTATTCCTCTATCCTGTAAATATGTAGTTGAGGATCCTTAACGTCCACAAAACTACGAAAGAGGGAGAGGGAGAAAGATGAGCGTTTTGGTGTTTGTGTGTATATGTGTTTTACCAAGCTGAGGTGTGTTTGAAAGTGACGAGCAATATGATCTCTTACTAATATGATCTCTTACTAATATGATCTCTTACTAATATGATCTCTTATTAATATGATCTCTTACTAATATGATCTCTTATTAATATGATCTCTTATTAATATGATCTCTTATTAATATGATCTCTTATTAATATGATCTCTTATTAATATGATCTCTTATTAATATGATCTCTTACTAATATGATCTCTTATTAATATGATCTCTTATTAATATGATCTCTTATTAATATGATCTCTTATTAATATGATCTCTTACTAATATGATCTCTTATTAATATGATCTCTTATTAATATGAACCTCTTACTTCTACCCCTTCCTTTTTCGAAAATTCTGTTAAAAATCGCGCAACTTTTCAGCGTCCTGCTACTCATGCCAGGAATATAGTATATGCATATGATTAGTATGTGTGGATAGAAAACACTCTGAAGTTTATAAAACTGGTTAAATCATGGCTGTGACTATAACAGATCGTGTGTTTCATTGAAAAACGCAAGAAAAACTGCTCTCTGAAAGCAAAAAATAATTTCCATAAGTCACTTCCACCAGTTGTTAAAAGAGAACAGAATTTAATGGCAATCTGCCTGCAATTCATACAAATTCCGCACGATGGCACCATTGTCCTAATTTTCAATTGAATTAATTGTTGGAAAATCCTTCTATCTGAACTCCATTTTCCCAGTCTTCACCCGGATGCAGTTGAGGGAGATATCAGATGGCATTGTTTTTGAAGTGAAGACCTATTGAAGAGACATCGCCCTGTAATCATTTTGATAGATTATAAACGTTTACTAATACCTAAAGTTGGATTACAAAAGGATTTCGAAGTGTTTTGTGAAAGTTTATCGTCGACTTTTTTAATTTTAAAAAATTACGCAGCGTTTAAAAACGATGATTTTTTCTGAATGACACAACTTCCATACAAAGCTATTTTGGGTATATATGGACCGATTTAAACGAAAAAAAGACCCAATAGTGATGTTTATGGGGCATATAGGAGTGCCAAGAAAGAAGCTCGTCTAAGGTAATGAATGTTTTATATTTTATTTCTGCGTTTTGGGTAGCGCCGGCTATCGCAAAATCTGTTGTTTACGTGTCGAGCTGGCATTTTGGGGGGTGCATGCTATCAGATAATAGCTTCTGATGCTTTCGCCGAAAAGCATTTTAAAAATCTGACTTGCTGGCTAGGTTCACAACGAGTGTAGCTTTAATTCAATACCCTGCTTGTGAATTTTGATCAAAGATTGAGTTGTAACGAGTACATTTAGCATTTAGCGTAGCGCATTTGCATTTCCAGGGGCATACTTGGGATGTCTGCGTGTCAAGTATGGTCAAGAAGTTAATATGATCTCTTACTAATATGATCTCTTACTAATATGATCTCTTATTAATATGATCTCTCTGATCAAATCACAGCGACTGACAGCTGGCAGGGGAAGCTTGGGTTTAAGTCTGTTGCTCTCCACACAGCTTCACCTGGGCAGAGAAGACAGCCCTACTACTAAACAACAGTGTTGATCTAGGATCAGGCCCCCATTTGTCCGTCTAATCTCATTCCTTATCATCTACAAGGCCAAACTGATCCTAGACCAGCACTCCTTCTCTTTAGACACTTTGTGAATACAGGAACTGACCTACCCGTCTTAGGTACTGTACAAGCGTCACATCGATTGGTCTGTAAGACCTACATGGGGATTCCTGAGTGGCGCACCGGTCTAAAGGCACTGCCATCTCAGTCCTAGAGGCATCACTACAGACCCCCTGGTTCGATTCCAGGCTGTGTCACAACAGGCCGTGATTGTGAGTCACATAGGGTGATGCACAGTTGGCCCAGCGTCGTCCGGGTTATGTCGGGGGTAGGCCGTCATTGTAAAATAAGAATTTGTTCTTAACTGACCTACCTAGTTAAATGTTAAATAAAAATTCAAAAATGTAATAAACATGTATACTGTATCTGACAATAAATTAATGTGTTTTGTTTATACTGAGACATTGGCTTGTTTCGTACACCTACACATATAAACGCAACAATTTCAGTTACTTTTCATATAAGGAAATCAGTCAATTGAAATAAATTCATTAGGTCCTAATCTATGGATTTCACATGACTGGGAATACAAATATGCATCTGTTGGTCACAGATACCTTTAAAACAAAAGGTGTGGAACAAGGGGCGTGGATGAGAAAACGAGTCAGTATCTGGTGTGAGCACCATTTGCCTCATGCAGCCCGACACATCTCCTTCGCATAGAGTTGATCAGGCTTTTAATTGTGGCCTGTGGAATGTTGTCCCACTCCTCTTCAATGGCTGTGCGAAGTTGCTGGATATTGGGGGAACTGGAAAAATGCTGTTGTACATGTCGATCCAGAGCATCCCAAACATGCTCAATGGGTGACATGTCTGGTGAGTATGCAGGCCATGGAAGAACTGGGACATTTTGAACTTCCAGGAATTATGTACAGATCCTTGTGACATGGGGCCATGCATTATCATGCTGAAACATGAGGTGATGGCGGCAAACAACGGGCCTCAGGATCTCGTCACGGTATATCTGTCACTTCAAATTGACATCGATAAAATGCAACCGTGTTGGTTGTCCGTAGTTTATTCCTGCCCATACCATAACCCCACTGCCACCATGGGGCACTCTGTTCACAACGTTGACATCAGCAAACTGCTCGCCCACACGACGCCATACACACTGTCTGCCATCTGCCCGGTACGGGATTCATCTGTGAAGACCACACTTCTCCAGCGTGCCAGTGGCCATCGAAGGTGAGCATTTGCCCACTGAAGTCAGTTACAACGTCGAACTGCAGTCAGGTCAAAACCCTGGTGAGGACGACGAGCACGCAGATGAGCTTCCCTGAGACGGTTTCTGATGGTTTGTGCAGAAATTATTTGGTTGTGTAAACCCACAATTTGATCAGCTGTCCAGGTGGCTGGTCTCAGACGATCCCACAGGTGAAGAAGCCAGATGTGGAGGTCCTGGGATGGCGTGGTTACACGTGGTCTGTGGTTGTGAGGCCGGTTGGACAAACTGGCAAATTCTATAAAATTACATTGGAGGCGGCTTATGATAGAGAAATTGACATTACATTATCTGGAAACAACTCTGGTGGACATTCCTGCAGTCAGCATGCAAGTGTCATGCTCCCTCAAAACTTGAGACATCTCTGGCGTTGTGTGACAAAACTGCACATTTTAGAGTGGCCTTTTATTGCCCCCAGCACAAGGTGCACCTGTGTAATGATCATGCTAATGAATTAGCTTATTGATATGCCACACCTATCAGGTGGATGGATTATCTTAGCAAAGGAGAAATGCTCACTAACAGGGATGTAAACAAATTTGTGCGCGACATTTGAGAGAAATAAGCTTTTTATGGAACATTTTTTATGGAACATTTTTATTTTAGTTCATGAAACAGTGGATCAACACTTGACACGTTGTTTACATTTTTTGTTCGGGGTGTGTTCTCTTGGATGGACTCACTGACAAGTCATGTAACATGTTATAAACATACGGTAAACATGTCAACTAAAAGCAGATTTACCGAACTGGATATCGAAGGGATCTCGGAGTTAGCCATCCCTGAGACCAGGTTTGGTATCTCATACGTCTTTAAGTTTAACAAATGAAAGCTACGGTGGAAGTTTATGCAGGGAGGTCTTTAGGGTAGACTAGTGGTTAGAGTGTGGAGGTGGCAGGGTAGCCTAGTGGTTAGAGTGTAGAGGCGGCAGGGTAGTCTAGTGGTTAGAGTGTAGAGGTGGCAGGGTAGCCTAGTGGTTAGAGTGTAGAGGTGGCAGGTAGTCTAGTGGTTAGAGTGTAGAGGTGGCAGGGTAGCCTAGTTGTTAGAGTGTAGAGGTGGCAGGGTAGCCTAGTGGTCAGAGTGTAGAGGCGGCAGGGTAGCCTAGTGGTTAGAGTGTAGAGGCGGCAGGGTAGCCTAGTGGTTAGAGTGTAGAGGCGGCAGGGTAGCCTAGTGATTAGAGAGTAGAGGCGGCAGGGTAGCCTAGTGGTTAGAGTGTAGAGGCGGCAGGGTAGCCTAGTGGTTAGAGCGTTGGACTAGTAACCGAAAGGTTGCAAGTTCAAAACCCCCGAGCTGACAAGGTACAAATCTGTCGTTCTGCCCCTGAACAGGCAGTTAACCCACTGTTCCTAGACCAGTTAACCCACTGTTCCTAGACCAGTTAAACCACTGTTCCTAGGCCGTCATTGAAAATAAGAATTTGTTGTTAACTGACTTGCCTGGTTAAATAAAGGAAAAATACAATTAAACGAGTGCTTCATAGAGTGTCAGCCTACCTTCTGATACAGAATGCTGTGCTGAACGTGTGTGTTGGATATGGGTTGGTTAAACTTGTGCTGTTTGACCTTGAGGAGTCCAGACCACGGTCGTCCTGCTGAGTGGAACACTAGTGCACTGGGCCGTGTGTTGATGGGTGATGGGGGGAACAGGGACAGGCTGGGCTGGAGGGGGGGGGGGGGGAATAAGGACAATGTTGGAGGACAGATTAGCCGCTTGTCTATAGAGCAGAGCAGCGTAGCCTCCCGCTCACAATAAGCCCTGAACCTTTGAAGTGGTTCACCCCTCTGCTCCCCTACCTCAAACTGCCCCTAACCCCCTCCTGAACCATATTCACCTGTTCCATTTCCCCTGACCCCTTCCTGACCCATATTCACCTAGTCTGTTACCCCTAACCCCCTCCTGACCCATATTCACCTGGTCCGTTACCCCTAACCCCCTCCTGACCCATATTCAACTGGTCCATTACCCCTAACCCCCTCCTGACCCATATTCACCTGGTCCGTTACCCCTAACCCCCTCCTGACCCATATTCACCTGGTCCATTACCCCTGACCCCCTCCTGACTCATATTCACCTGGTCCATTACCCCTAACCCCTCCTGACCCATATTCACCTGGTCCGTTAACCCTGACCCCCTCCTGACCCATTTTCACCTGGTCCATTACCCCTAACCCCCTCCTGACCCATATTCACCTGGTCCGTTACCCTTAACCCCCTCCTGACCCATATTCACCTGGTCCATTACCCCTGACCCCCTCCTGACCCATATTCACCTGGTCCGTTACCCCTAACCCCCTCCTGACCCATATTCACCTGGTCCATTTCCCCTGACCCCCTCCTGACTCATATTCACCTGGTCCGTTAACCCTGACCCCCTCCTGACCCATATTCACCTGGTCCGTTACCCCTAACCCCTCCTGACCCATATTCACCTGGTTCGTTACGCCTAACCCCCTCCTGACCCATATTCACCTGGTCCGTTACCCCTAACCCCCTCCTGACCCATATTCACCTGGTCCGTTACCCCTAACCCCTCCTAACCCATATTCATCTGGTCCGTTACCCCTAACCCCTCCTAACCCATATTCACCTGGTCCGTTACCCCTGACCCCCTCCTAATCCATATTCACCTTGTCCATTATCCCTAACCCCCTCCTAACCCATATTCACCTGGTTCGTTACCCCTGACCCATATTCACCTGGTACGTTACCCCTAACCCCTCCTAACCCATATTCACCTGGTCCGTTACCCCTGACCCCCTCCTAATCCATATTCACCTTGTCCATTACCCCTAACCCCCTCCTAATCCATATTCACCTTGTCCATTACCCCTAACCCCTCCTAAC
The DNA here is from genome assembly GCF_045791955.1 of Oncorhynchus clarkii lewisi. Taxonomy (NCBI): domain Eukaryota; kingdom Metazoa; phylum Chordata; class Actinopteri; order Salmoniformes; family Salmonidae; genus Oncorhynchus; species Oncorhynchus clarkii. Next base: position 8,296,389 of record NC_092158.1, on the reverse strand, counting down.
CCATATTCATCTGGTCCGTTACCCCTAACCCCTCCTAACCCATATTCACCTGGTCCGTTACCCCTGACCCCCTCCTAATCCATATTCACCTGGTCCGTTACCCCTAACCCCCTCCTAATCCATATTCACCTTGTCCATTACCCCTAACCCCTCCTAACCCATATTCAGCTGGTCCGTTACCCCTAACCCCTCCTAACCCATATTCACCTGGTCCGTTACCCCTAACCCCTCCTAATCCATATTCACCTTGTCCATTACCCCTAACCCATATTCATCTGGTCCGTTACCCCTAACCCCTCCTAACCCATATTCATCTGGTCCATTACCCCTAACCCCCTCCTAACCCATATTCATCTGGTCCATTACCCCTAACCCCCTCCTAACCCATATTCACCTGGTCCATTACCCCTAACCCCCTCCTAACCCATATTCACCTGGTCTGTTACCCCTGACCCATATTCATCTGGTCCGTTACCCCTAACCCCTCCTAACCCATATTCACCTGGTCCATTACCCCTAACCCCTCCTAACCCATATTCACCTGGTCCCCCACTCAGATCATTTGTTAACAAGCGGGCCACTGGCACTCCATTTCAGACAGCACCAACTATTCTCAATTTCCATGGCTAGCTAGGGGCATGGGCCCGTGTGTGTGTGTTTGAGTAACTGTGTGTGTGTGTGTGTGTGTGAGTCCGTACAAGGCCCTGTGTGTGACGGTGCCTGGCTGACGGACGGATGCTGAGTCACCAAGGGCAGGGCCTAATTATTGTGCATTTTGGAAGTCCATTATTCCCAGTTCAGTGTGAGTGATCCCGTTGACCTTGTCCTGACACGTGTCTAATCTTTTCACTCTGTTTCTAACGCTTCCCTTATTCTTTTCTCTCTTTTCCCCTCCCTCCCTCCGTCTGTCTTCGCCCTGCTGCCTGGTTAGCATCACAATGGGCCTCCTCCTCCCTCCTCCTCCTCAACCCAGCGGCCGACTCGGCCCGCTCGGCACGCCACGCGCTGTCTCTCGTTGCCAGACCACCCGCCTTCATTACAACTATTGCCAGAGAGGTGAGACCCGACCTCGTGTTGTTCATGTCCCCATGTTGCCTCTCTCCACAGCTTCAGAAAAGTAATTCTTCTCCTTTATCAAATGCTGCTAAATTTGTTATCCTCAAATAAACGATTAGGAATCAAATCAATTATGAATAATTACATATGCAATAGGTAATACAATTAAATAAAAATGTAATTTTTCTTTTCTGCTGTGCTAGGTCCAAAGACACACAGCCATGCAGGCTAACTCTCAGTCACAGCAGAATGTCCACACCATCTCTCTGACCCGGGCTAAGACTGAGATCCTAAGGGTCAAAGATATGCCCACTGACGTAGTAGACCTATTGGTCAAGGTGAGAGAGAGTGTGTGTTGGGGGAGGTGGGGTCATAGATATCCTCATAGAGAAGATGCCCACTGACGTGGTAGACCTATTGGTCGAGGTGAGAGAGAGAGAGAGAGAGAGAGAGAGAGAGAAAGAGTGTGTGAGTGTGTTGGGGGAGGGGGGTCATAGATATCCTCATAGAGATGATGCCCACTGACGTAGTGGACCTCATGGTGAAGGTGAGACCGTCTGAGACCTGATGGTGGAGATGAGACTGTCTGAGACCTGATGGTGGAGATGAGACTGTCTGAGACCTGATGGTGAAGTTGAGACCTGATGGTGTAGGTGAGACCTGATGGTGTAGGTGAGACCTGATGGTGGAGGTGAGACTGTCTGAGACCTGATGGTGGAGGTGAGACCTGATGGTGGAGGTGAGACCTGATGGTGGAGGTGAGATCTGATGGTGGAGGTGAGACCTGATCGTGGAGGTGAGACCTGATGGTGGAGGTGAGACCTGATGGTGGAGGTGAGACCTGATGGTGGAGGTGAGACCTGATGGTGGAGGTGAGATCTGATGGTGGAGGTGAGACTGTCTGAGACCTGATGGTGTAGGTGAGACCTGATGGTGGAGGTGAGACTGTCTGAGACCTGATGGTGGAGGTGAGACCTGATGGTGGAGGTGAGACCTGATGGTGGAGGTGAGATCTGATGGTGGAGGTGAGACCTGATCGTGGAGGTGAGACCTGATGGTGGAGGTGAGACCTGATGGTGGAGGTGAGACCTGATGGTGGAGGTGAGACCTGATGGTGGAGGTGAGACCTGATGGTGGAGGTGAGACTGTCTGAGACCTGATGGTGTAGGTGAGACCTGATGGTGGAGGTGAGACCTGATGGTGGAGGTGAGACCTGATCGTGGAGGTGAGACCTGATGGTGGAGTTGAGACTGTCTGAGAGCTGATGGTGGAGGTGAGACCTGATGGTGGAGGTGAGACCTGATGGTGGAGGTGAGATCTGATGGTGGAGGTGAGACTGTCTGAGACCTGATGGTGGAGGTGAGACTGTCTGAGACCTGATGGTGTAGGTGAGACTGTCTGAGACCTGATGGTGGAGGTGAGACCTGATGGTGGAGGTGAGACCTGATGGTGGAGGTGAGATCTGATGGTGGTGGTGAGACTGTCTGAGACCTGATGGTGGAGGTGAGACCTGATGGTGGAGGTGAGACCTGATGGTGGAGGTGAGATCTGATGGTGGTGGTGAGACTGTCTGAGACCTGATGGTGGAGGTGAGATCTGATGGTGGTGGTGAGACTGTCTGAGACCTGATGGTGGAGGTGAGACTGTCTGAGACCTGATGGTGTAGGTGAGACTGTCTGAGACCTGATGGTGGAGGTGAGACCTGATGGTGGAGGTGAGATCTGATGGTGGTGGTGAGACTGTCTGAGACCTGATGGTGGAGGTGAGATCTGATGGTGGAGGTGAGATCTGATGGTGGAGGTGAGACCTGATGGTGGAGGTGAGACCTGATGGTGGAGGTGAGATCTGATGGTGGTGGTGAGACTGTCTGAGACCTGATGGTGGAGGTGAGACCTGATGGTGGAGGTGAGATCTGATGGTGGAGGTGAGACCTGATGGTGGAGGTGAGACCTGATGGTGGAGGTGAGATCTGATGGTGTAGGTGAGACTGTCTGAGACCTGATGGTGGAGGTGAGACCTGATGGTGGAGGTGAGACCTGATGGTGGAGGTGAGACCTGATGGTGGAGGTGAGATCTGATGGTGGTGGTGAGACTGTCTGAGACCTGATGGTGGGGGCGACTTCCGTTCTGAAGTTTAGTTTGGCATATGTGGCAGCAACATTAGTATTTTTTATTTTAGAAAAATGGATGCTGGAAGGCTGCTTACCTCTAGGTGTTTATCTTTCCTTCCTTTAGGTAATGGATATCATCATGTACTGCAACGAAGGCTCTCTGGTGAAGAAGAAAGGGCTGAATGAATGTTTCCCTGCTGTCTTCGAGTGAGTGGTCATGTCCTGTGTGTCCGTGTCCTGTCTTGTCTCTTACACCATTGCCTGTGTCTGCTGCACACTGTCATAGACATGTCACAGTAGTCTACAGTATCAGCCAAACGTTTGGACACACATACTCAAGTTTTTTTATTTATTTTTTTACATTTGTACTATTTTCTACATTGTAGAATAATAGTGAAGACATCAAAACTATGAAATAACACATATGGAATCATGTAGTAACCAAAAAAGTGTTAAACAAATATAAATATATTTTAGATTAGCCACCCTTTGCCTTGATGACAGCTTTGCACACTCTTGGCATCTTCTAAACTAATCTTCTAAAGATTCTCTCAACCAGTTTCACCTGGAATGCTTTTCCAACAGTCTTGACGGAGTTCCCACATATGCTGAGCACTTGTTGGCTACTTTTCCTTTACTCTGCGGTACAACTCATCCCAAACCATCTCAATTGGGTTGAGGTGATTGTGGAGGCCAGGTCATGGCCACTCTCCACTCTCTCTCTCTCTCAGATGCAGCACCCCATCACTCTCCTTCTTGGTCAAATAGCCCTTACACAGCCTGGAGGTGTGTTGGATCATTGTCTTGTTGAAAAACAAATGATAGTCCCACTAAGCGCAAACCAGATGGGATGGCGTATCGCTGCAGAATGCTGTGGTAACCATGCTGGTTAAGTGTGCCTTGAATTCTAAATAAATCACAGACAGTGTCACCAGCAAAGCACCCTCACACCATTACACCTCCTCCTCCATGCTTCACGGTGGGAACCACATATGCGGAGATCATCCGTTCACCTACTCTGCGTCTCGCAAAGACACAATGGTTGGAACCAAAAATCTCATATTTGGACTCATCAGACCAACAGACCGATTTCCACCGGTCTAATATCAGTTACTCGTGTTTCTTGGCCCAAGCAAGTCTCTTCTTATTATTGGTATCCTTTAGTGGTGTTTTTTTTCCAGCAATTTGACCATGAAGGCCTGATTCACGCAGTCTCCTCTGAACAGTAGATGTTGAGATGTCCGTTACTTGAACTCTGTGAAGCATTTATTGGGGCTGCAATCTGAGGCTGGTAACTCTAATGAACTAATCCTCTGCCGCAGAGGTAACTCTGGGCCTTCCATTCCTGTGCCTCACGAGAGCCAGTTTCATCATAGCACTTGATGGTTTTTGCAACTGCACTTGAAGAAATGTTCAAAGTTCTTGAAATGTTCCATACTGACTGACCTTCATGTCTTAAAGTAATGATGGACTGTCGTTTTCTCTTTGTTTATTTGAGCTGATTCTTGCCATAATATGGACTTGGTCTTTTACTGTCACGATTCCCGCCGAAGTCGGCTCCTCTCCTTGTCCGGGCGCCGTTCAGGGGGGGGGGGGGGGGGGGGGGGTACTGTCACGTCGGCTCATCTCCTTGTCCGGGCGCCGTTCACCGGCTTTCTAGCCATCGCCGCTCCATTTTTCATATATCCATTTGTTTTGTCTTGTTTTCATACACACCTGGTTTTCATTTCCCCAATCAATCTACTTGTATTTAACCCTCTGTTTCCCATCATGTTTTGTGTGTAATTGTTTTCATGTCATGTTCGTTAAGCTCTTTACTTTATTGTTCCGTTTTTTTTTAGCTTGTTTGTTTTGTTGTTGTTGTTCCCGGTAATAATAAAGTTCGCTTTATTTAATCATACTCTGCTCTCCAGCACCTGAATTCGCCTTCATACACACCCTGACAGAATTACACACCCTGGCAGAATTACACACCCTGACAGAATTACACACCCTGGCAGAATTACACACCCTGACAGAATTACACACCCTGGCAGAATTACACACCCTGACAGAATTACACACCCTGGCAGGAATTACACACCCTGGCAGAATTACACACCCTGGCAGAATTACACACCCTGGCAGAATTACACACCCTGGCAGAATTACACACCCTGACAGAATTACACACCCTGACAGAATTACACACCCTGGCAGAATTACACACCCTGACAGAATTACACACCCTGGCAGGAATTACACACCCTGGCAGAATTACACACCCTGGCAGAATTACACACCCTGACAGAATTACACACCCTGACATTTACTAAATAGCGCTATCTTCTGTATACCACCCCTACCTTGTCACAACACAATTATTTGAGTCAAACGCATTAAGAGGGAAAGAAATTCTACAAATTAACTTTTTATTTTATTTTACCAGGTATGTTGACTGAGAACACATTCTCATTTACAGCAACGACCTGGGGAATAGTTACAGGGGAAAGGAGGAATGATTAGACAACGACCTGGGGAATAGTTACAGGGGAGAGGAGGGGGGATGAATTGAATTGGATGATCTCAGACCCCATGCCTGTAGGAGGCCTTTTGCTAGGCCGTCATTGTAAATAAAAATGTGTACAATAATAATATAATAAATCGGACTTGCCTAGTTAAATAAAATATTTGGTGGCCATGATAGTACGGTATGAAGACCAGATTGGGAATTTAGCCAGGAGACCAGGGTTAACACCCCTACTCTTACAATAAGTGCCATGGGATCTTTAATGACCACAGAGAGTCAGGACACCCGTTTAACATCCCATCCGAAAGACTGCAACCTACACAGGGCAATGTTCCCAATCGCTGGGGCATTAGGATATTTTCTTTAGACCAGAGGAAAGGGTGCCTCCTACTGGCCTTCCAACACCACTTCCAGCAGCATCTGGTCTCCCATCCAGGAACTGACCAGGACCAACCCTGCTTAGTTTCAGCTGCAAGCCAGCAGGGTGTTATGCTGCTAGTACACCTGTTAATTGAAATGCATTCCAGGTGACTACCTCATGAAGCTGGTTGAGAAAATGCCAAGAGTGTGCAAAGCTGTCAAGGCAAAGGGTGGCTAATTTGAAAAACAAAAATATTTTGATTTGTAAATGTTTTTGTTTTTTAAAATGGTTATTACATGATTCCATATGTGTTATTTCATCATTTTGATGAGACAGTGTAGAAAATAGTAAAAAATAAAGAAAAACCATTGAATGAATAGGTGTGTCCAAACTTTTGACTGGTATTGTAGGTAATGCAATGCATCGTAGTACAGTCTCACCTCCATCGTAGTACCTACTAGTACATCTTCCTGCTCTGCTATAGATAATATAGCATAATTAGTCTCCTTTTCAATTCTGATCTTTGTACTAGCAGGAAAATGCCAACCTGAAGCGGTCGATCATTTGTTAGCTAAATATCATTGATTTCATAAACCCCTATGGAAAAATGACAAAAGCTCCATGACTGAAACTCTCCACCTCTCTAGTTTAGATCACATCGTTGGCAGCCATTTTGGATCAACCCCTCCGCATGGCCATTTTGAGTTAAATAATAGCGCAGTGAACGGTTGGTTAGTGGTGTTAGTGATGGTCTCTCTCTAACCCGCTATAGAGTTGATGTACTGTTAGTGTGTTACTAACAAGACCTCAGAGAGAGAGAGAGAGAGAGAGAGAGATTATCTAGCCCTCTCGTTTACTTGAAGGTTGATGAAGGGGAAGGGAAAGGGGTCTGGTTATACCCTGGGGTTTGGTAGGGGTCAAGGGTCGGCCCACAGGTAACGGCCATTGGAGTGTTGTGTTCTGTGTTTCTACTCTGGTAGGTTCTACTGTCTCTGCTGTGTTTCTGCTGTGTTTCTACTGTGTTTCCACTGTTTCTACTGTCTCTACTGTGTTTCTACTATCTCTACTGTGTTTCTACTGTCTATGCTGTGTTTCTACTGTCTCTACTGTGTTTCTACTGTCTCTACTGTGTTTCTACTGTGTTTCTACTGTCTCTACTGTGTTTCTACTGTCTCTGCTGTGTTTCTACTGTCTCTGCTGTGTTTCTACTGTTTCTATTGTCTCTACTGTGTTTCTACTGTTTCTACTGTGTTTCTACTGTGTTTCTGCTGTGTCTCTACTGTGTCTACTGTGTTACTACTGTCTCTACTGTGTTTCTACTGTCTCTACTGTGTTTCTACTGTCTCTGCTGTGTTTCTACTGTCTCTACTGTGTTTCTACTGTCTCTGCTGTGTTTCTACTGTGTTTCTACTGTTTCTACTGTGTTTCTACTGTCTCTGCTGTGTTTCTACTGTGTTTCTACTGTTTCTACTGTGTTTCTACTGTTTCTACTGTGTGTCTACTGTGTTTCTACTGTTTCTACTGTCTCTACTGTGTTTCTACTGTTTCTACTGTGTTTCTACTGTGTTTCTGCTGTGTCTCTACTGTGTCTACTGTGTTACTACTGTCTCCTGTGTTTCTACTGTCTCTGTTGTGTTTCTACTGTTTCTGTTGTGTTTCTACTGTCTCTGCTGTATTTCTCCCAGTGTGTTTCTACCAGTGTGTTTCTACCAGTGTGTTTCTCCCAGTGTGTTTCTACTGTTTCTACCAGTGTGTTTCTACTGTGTTTCTACCAGTGTGTTTCTACCAGTGTGTTTCTCCCAGTGTGTTTCTACTGTTTCTACCAGTGTGTTTCTACTGTGTTTCTACCAGTTTGTTTCTACCAGTGTGTTTCTACCAGTGTGTTTCTACCAGTGTGTTTCTACTGTTTCTACCAGTGTGTTTCTACTGTTTCTACCAGTGTGTTTCTACTGTGTTTCTACCAGTGTGTTTCTACCAGTGTGTTTCTACCAGTGTGTTTCTACCAGTGTGTTTCTACCAGTGTGTTTCTACTGTTTCTACCAGTGTGTTTCTACTGTTTCTCCCAGTGTGTTTCTACCAGTGTGTTTCTACCAGTGTGTTTCTACTGTTTCTACCAGTGTGTTTCTACCAGTGTGTTTCTACTGTTTCTACCAGTGTGTTTCTACTGTTTCTACCAGTGTGTTTCTACTCTGGTAGGTTCTACTGTCTCTGCTGTGTTTCTGCTGTGTTTCTACTGTGTTTCCACTGTTTCTACTGTCTCTACTGTGTTTCTACTATCTCTGCTGTGTTTCTACTGTCTATGCTGTGTTTCTACTGTCTCTACTGTGTTTCTACTGTGTTTCTACTGTCTCTACTGTGTTTCTACTGTCTCTGCTGTGTTTCTACTGTCTCTGCTGTGTTTCTACTGTTTCTATTGTCTCTACTGTGTTTCTACTGTTTCTACTGTGTTTCTACTGTGTTTCTGCTGTGTCTCTACTGTGTCTACTGTGTTACTACTGTCTCTACTGTGTTTCTACTGTCTCTACTGTGTTTCTACTGTCTCTGCTGTGTTTCTACTGTCTCTACTGTGTTTATACTGTCTCTGCTGTGTTTCTACTGTGTTTCTACTGTTTCTACTGTGTTTCTACTGTCTCTGCTGTGTTTCTACTGTGTTTCTACTGTTTCTACTGTGTTTCTACTGTTTCTACTGTGTGTCTACTGTGTTTCTACTGTTTCTACTGTCTCTACTGTGTTTCTACTGTTTCTACTGTGTTTCTACTGTGTTTCTGCTGTGTCTCTACTGTGTCTACTGTGTTACTACTGTCTCCTGTGTTTCTACTGTCTCTGTTGTGTTTCTACTGTTTCTGTTGTGTTTCTACTGTCTCTGCTGTATTTCTCCCAGTGTGTTTCTACCAGTGTGTTTCTACCAGTGTGTTTCTCCCAGTGTGTTTCTACTGTTTCTACCAGTGTGTTTCTACTGTGTTTCTACCAGTTTGTTTCTACCAGTGTGTTTCTACCAGTGTGTTTCTACCAGTGTGTTTCTACTGTTTCTACCAGTGTGTTTCTACTGTTTCTACCAGTGTGTTTCTACTGTGTTTCTACCAGTGTGTTTCTACCAGTGTGTTTCTACCAGTGTGTTTCTACCAGTGTGTTTCTACTGTTTCTACCAGTGTGTTTCTACTGTTTCTCCCAGTGTGTTTCTACCAGTGTGTTTCTACCAGTGTGTTTCTACTGTTTCTACCAGTGTGTTTCTACCAGTGTGTTTCTACTGTTTCTACCAGTGTGTTTCTACTGTTTCTACCAGTGTGTTTCTACCAGTGTGTTTCTCCCAGTGTGTTTCTACTGTTTCTACCAGTGTGTTTCTACTGTGTTTCTACCAGTTTGTTTCTACCAGTGTGTTTCTACCAGTGTGTTTCTACCAGTGTGTTTCTACTGTTTCTACCAGTTTGTTTCTACTGTTTCTACCAGTGTGTTTCTACTGTTTCTACCAGTGTGTTTCTACCAGTGTGTTTCTACCAGTGTGTTTCTACCAGTGTGTTTCTACTGTGTTTCTACTAGTGTGTTTCTACTGTGTTTCTACCAGTGTGTTTCTACTGTTTCTACCAGTGTGTTTCTACCAGTGTTTTTCTACCAGTGTGTTTCTACTGTTTTTCTACCAGTGTGTTTCTACTGTGTTTCTACCAGTGTGTTTCTACTGTTTCTACCAGTGTGTTTCTATCAGTGTGTTTTTACCAGTGTGTTTTTACTGTTTCTACCAGTGTGTTTCTACCAGTGTGTTTCTACCAGAGTGTTTCTACCAGTGTGTTTCTACTGTTTCTCCCAGTGTGTTTCTACCAGTGTGTTTCTACCAGTTTGTTATTTCTGACATATTTTAGATGTGTCGGCATCATTTTATTTTAATAAATTTTGGAGAGGAATGGCTTTTAAAAAGTCACCAGAACTGAGCCTTTCAATTCTCCGGGGGGTGACCCTGGAACGCCCACCCCCGCCCCCGCCCCTCACACACACACACACACACACACACGCACACGCACACGCACGCACACACACACACACACACACGCTACAAAATGAAATACAGAGGAAACACTGGTTTCTACTGTGTGATTGTATTGTGTTTCCAACGTGCTTCCTGTCTGTTTCAGGTTATACATGGAAGTCGCCGTGTTGCCGCGGGGGCCCGCCAGAGCTCGGTCGCCCTCTATGACATCCGCACGGGCAAGTGCCAGGTAAACACCTAAATAACACCATACCCCTCATGCAAACACACTCCACTACCTTGTGCCTGGCGGCGATGGTAAGGGGGGGTAAATTAATGTGAGAGAGGAAGGAGGGAAACACACCCGAGCAGACCAACAAAGAGGCTGTGTTCCTGATCGATACGGTGCTGTGAGGTGAGGTGGACTGTTAATGGGTCCAGTACCAGCGGTGTGTAGAGGAGAACCTCCCCAGTGCAGGTGACCCCCTCTCCTGTCCTCTTCTCCTGCACTCCTCTCCTGTCCTCTTCTCCTACTACTGTCTTGCCCCCTTCTCCTGCCCTCCTCTCCTGCCCTGCCCTCCTCTCCTACTCCCCTCTCCTACAACTGTCTTGACCCCCTCTCCTGTCCTCTTCTTCTTCCCCCCTCTCCTGTCCTCTTCTCCTGCACTCCTCTCCTGCCCTCCTCTCCTACTACTGTCTTGCCCCCCTCTCCTGTCCTCTTCTTCTTCCCCCCTCTCCTGTCCTCTTCTTCTGCACTCCTCTCCTGCCCCCTCTCCTACTACTGTCTTGCCCCCCTCTCCTGTCCTCTTCTCCTGCCCTCTCCTACTTCCCTCTCCTACAACTGTCTTGCCTCCCTCTCCTGTCCTCTTCTTCTTCCCCCCTCTCCTGTCCTCTTCTCCTGCACTCCTCTCCTGCCCCCCTCTCCTACTACTGTCTTGCCCCCCTCTCCTGTCCTCTTCTCCTGCACTCCTCTCCTGCCCTCCTCTCCTACTACGGTCTTGCCCCCCTCTCCTGTCCTCTTCTTCTTCCCCCCTCTCCTGTCCTCTTCTCCTGCACTCCTCTCCTGCCCTCCTCTCCTACTACTGTCTTGCCCCCCTCTCCTGTCCTCTTCTTCTTCCCCCCTCTCCTGTCCTCTTCTCCTGCACTCCTCTCCTGCCCCCCTCTCCTACTACTGTCTTGCCCCCCTCTCCTGTCCTCTTCTCCTGCACTCCTCTCCTGCCCTCCTCTCCTACTACGGTCTTGCCCCCCTCTCCTGTCCTCTTCTTCTGCCCCCTCTCCAGTCCCTCGTTCTCCTACTCTCCTCTCCTGCCCCCTCTTCTGCCCCCTCTTTCTCCTACTCCCCCTCTTCTGCCCCGTCTTCTCCTGCCCCCACCTCTCCAGCCAGGGGCACCTGTGAGTCAGGGTGATAGGTCAGGATCAATAATTTAGCAGCAGGGGGGAAAGGAGCTGTGGCATGGTGGGTGGGCAGCAAGGTTCGTGGGTATGGAGGTTGGCACGGGAGGGGGGGGGGGGGGGGTGTGAGGCCAGAGGCAGGGAGGGAGTGGAGCACAGGGCAGGGTCTCCTCTCACTTCCACTCCTCTGCTCACCTCTTTGTCTGAGAGTACAGGGGCAGCAGGGAAGAGAGGCCTTGAGTGGCACCCGGCCCAGTTATCGATTAGGGAGGTCATAAGGTGGGCTCTCACTGGGCTGAGCTTGGGCTGGGTATATTGTAGTGTAGTGGTTTGTGGTGGGCTGTGGGGTTAGTGTTGAGCTGTGGGGTTAGTGTTGAGCTGTGGGGTTAGTGTTGAGCTGTGGGGTTAGTGTTGAGCTGTGGGATTAGTGTTGAGCTGTGGGATTAGTGTTGAGCTGTGGGGTTAGTGTTAGCTGTGGGGTTATTGTTGAGCTGTGGGATTAGTGTTGAGCTGTGGGATTAGTGTTGAGCTGTGGGGTTTGTGTTGAGCTGTGGGGTTAGTGTTGAGCTGTGGGATTAGTGTTGAGCTGTGGGATTAGTGTTGAGCTGTGGGGTTAGTGTTAGCTGTGGGGTTATTGTTGAGCTGTGGGATTAGTGTTGAGCTGTGGGATTAGTGTTGAGCTGTGGGGTTAGTGTTGAGCTGTGGGATTAGTGTTGAGCTGTGGGGTTAGTGTTGAGCTGTGGGATTAGTGTTGAGCTGTGGGATTAGTGTTGAGCTGTGGGATTAGTGTTGAGCTGTGGGATTAGTGTTGAGCTGTGGGATTAGTGTTGAGCTGTAGGATTAGTGTTGAGCTGTGGGATTAGTGTTGAGCTGTGGGATTAGTGTTGAGCTGTGGGATTAGTGTTGAGCTGTGGCATTAGTGTTGAGCTGTGGGGTTAGTGTTGAGTTGTGGGATTAGAGTTGAGCTGCGGGGTTAGTGTTGAGCTGTGGGATTAGTGTTGAGCTGTGGGGTTAGTGTTGAGCTGTGGGATTAGAGTTGAGCTGTGGGGTTAGTGTTGAGCTGTGGGATTAGTGTTTAGCTGTGGGATTAGTGTTGAGCTGTGGCATTAGTGTTGAGCTGTGGGGTTAGTGTTGAGTTGTGGGATTAGAGTTGAGCTGTGGGGTTAGTGTTGAGCTGTGGGATTAGTGTTGAGCTGTGGGATTAGTGTTGAGCTGTGGGATTAGTGTTGAGCTGTGGGATTAGTGTTGATTAATAAATTAAGAAAAATACAATAAAAAAATAAAAAAAATAAAAATAAAGTAACTCCACCAGAGTGTCTCTTTTAGGTCACTGTTGCCGGTCCCAAGCCCGGATAAAGGAGGAGGGTTGGAATTGTGACATGAAAAAAAAAACAAGAATCGACAGAAGAAAGTTCATTTGTAGTTCTAAACATATATAGGGTGTTTTTTACTCACTTTTATTGTCTCTGCCAACACCGTTATTCCTCTCTCCTACAGCGTCCATCACAATTACATTCACATGGCCAATTATGCAAATGAGGTGATGACATCATTTAGGACAGCCAATAGCTACTTTCCTTAATGAGGAGTTGGCGACACTGACAGGCAGGCTGACACACACGTCACAGTTACAAATAGTAGCTAGCTAGAAATCGCGCAAAAAAAAAGTTTTCTAAGATTTCAAAGAAATGAGAAAGTAAACAATGAATTTCAGGTGTTCCAGCAACAGTGGACATTGAACTATTTATTTATTGGGGAATCAGGGAAAGCTGTGTGCTTAGTGTGCAAAGAGAGCATCGCTGTCTTGAAAGACGACAACTTGTCCCGACACTTCCAGACAAAGCATGCAGAGAAACATAAGAACATGTCTTCTGAGCAGAGGGCAAGTGCATCGAAAGAGTTGCTTACTCAGGTGCAAACGCAGCACAGACTTTTCACAAAACTGCATTCAGCAAATTACTGAGTTGCAAGAGACAGCTTTGTATTGTCCCACAAAAATTCCAAAACATAGCAAGCCATTCGCCGAGTATGAATTAATTTAAAGAATGTTTAATTGACTCTGCAGCAATAGTTTTCCCCAACAAAAAAGAGCTGTTTGAAAATGTTTCCCTGTCAAGACGAACAGTGACACGGCGTGTTGAGGACATCTGGAACTTTCCTCGTCTTCCTCTGATGAGGAGTAAGAGAGGTCGGATCAGTTTGCAGCGTAGTAAGTGTCCATTTTAATCAGACAAACTGAACACTACAAAAATACAAAATAACAAAGTGAAACAAACGAAACGGTCCCGTGTGGTAACAAACACTAATATATTAAACCCACGGAGACACCGGCATATCACGTGCCTGCCCGGTCCCTCTCTCTCCACGATAAGCACGGGGAGTTGGCGCAGGTGTCCTACCTGACAACCCACCCAACTCACGCCCTGACCATACTAAAACAAAGACATAATAAAAGAACTAAGGTCAGAACGTGACAGTACCATGCCTCCAAAGGTGCGGACTCCGGCTGCAAAACCTATAGGGGAGGGTCTGGGTGGGTGTATGTCTGCTGTGGCAGCTCTGGCGTGGGACGTGGACCCCACTCCACCATAGTCCTTCTCCACCTCTTTTACCCGCCTCCGTGGCCTCTTTAACGCTGCGACCCTCGCCGCCGACCTCGGACTGGGGACCCAAGCCACGGGTCCAGAATGGACAGGAGCTTCCGGCAGCACCGGACAGGCGGGAGACTCCGGCTTAGCCGGAGTAAAGGCCGATTCTGGCAGCTCCTGGCTGACGGACGGCTCTGGCAGCTCCTGGCTGACTGGCGGCTCTGGCAGCTCCTGGCTGACTGGTAGCTCTGGCAGCTCCTGGCTGGGAAACTCTGGCAACTCAGGACAGACGGGAGACTCTGGCAGCGCTGGGCAGGAGGAAGACTCTGACAGCGCTGAGCAGGCGGGAGCACCTGTAGGAAGGAGGTGGAGAGACAGCCTGGTGCGGGGGGCTGCCACCGGAGGGCTGGTGCGTGGAGGTGAAGTTGCACTGGAGCTCTCCAGCACAGAGCCTGCCCAACCTTACCTGCTTGAATGCTCCCCGTAGCCAGGCTAGTGCGGCAAGGTGGAATAGCCCGCACTGGGCTGTGCTGGCGAACCGGGGACACCATGCGTAAGGCTGGTGCCATGTACCCTGGCCCGAGGAGACGCACTGGAGACCAGATGCGCTGATCCAACTTCATGGCACCTGGCTCGATGCCCACTCTAGCCCGGCCGATACGAGGAGCTGCTATGTACCGCACCGGGCTATGCCTGCGCACCGGGGACACCGTGCGCTTCACGGCATAACACTGTGCCTGCCCGGTCCCTCTCTCTCCACGGTAAGCACGGGGAGTTGGCGCAGGTTACCTGACTTCGCCACACTCCCCGTGTTCCCACCCCCCCAAGACATTTTTGGGGCTGCCTCTCGGGCTTCCAGCCGCGCTGCCTTACTGCCTCCTCATACCGCCGCCTCTCAGCTTTCGCTGCCTCCAGCTCAGCCTTGGGGCGGCAATATTCTCCAGCCTGTGCCCAGGTCCTTTGCCATCCAGGATCTCCTCCCATGTCCAGGAGTCCTGAGATCGCTGCTGCTGCTGCCCGTTACCACGCTGCTTGGTCCTTTGGTGGTGTGTGATTCTGTAACGTTCGTAGTCTTCCTCTGATGAGGAGTAAGAGAGGTCGGACCAATTTGCAGCGTGGTAAGTGTCCATTTTTAATAAGACAAACTGAACACTACAAAAATACAAAATAACAAAGTGAAAGAAACGAAATGGTCCCGTGTGGAACAAACACTAACACGGAAAATAATCACCCACAACTCAAAAGTGAAACCAGGCTACCTAAATATGGTTCTCAATCAGGTACAACGATAAACAGCTGCCTCTGATTGAGTAACATACCAGGCCAAACACAGAAATCCCAAAACATAGAAAAAGGAACATAGACAACCCACCCCAACTCACGCCCTGACCAAACTAAAACAAAGACATAATAAAATAACTAAGGTCAGAACGTGACAACATCACAGAGAATATGGAACAACAGTTGTCACAGAGAGTCTGTTCCCTATCAGATGACCTTCCGACACTACTGGTTTGTTCCCTATCAGATGACCTTCCGACACTACTGGTTTGTTCCCTATCAGATGACCTTCCGACACTACTGGTTTGTTCCCTATCAGATGACCTTCCGACACTACTGGTTTGTTCCCTATCAGATGACCTTCCGACACTACTGGTTTGTTCCCTATCAGATGACCTTCTGACACTACTAGTCTGTTCACTATCAGATGACCTTCTGACACTACTAGTCTGTTCACTATCAGATGACCTTCTGACACTACTAGTCTGTTCACTATCAGATGACCTTCTGACACTACTGGTCTGTTCCCTAACAGATGACACTACTAGTCTGTTCCCTATCAGATGACACTACTACTCTGTTCCCTATCAGATGACACTACTAGTCTGTTCCCTATCAGATGACACTACTAGTCTGTTCCCTATCAGATGACACTACTAGTCTGTTCCCTATCAGATGACACTACTAGTCTGTTCCCTATCAGATGACACTACTAGTCTGTTCCCTATCAGATGACCTTCCGACACTACTAGTCTGTTCCCTATCAGATGACCTTCCGACACTACTAGTCTGTTCCCTATCAGATTACCTTCCGACACTACTAGTCTGTTCCCTATAAGATGACCTTCCGACACTACTAGTCTGTTCCCTATCAGATGACCTTCCGACACTACTAGTCTGTTCCCTATCAGATGACCTTCCGACACTACTAGTCTGTTCCCTATCAGATGACCTTCCGACACTACTAGTCTTTTCCCTATCAGATGACCTTCCGACACTACTAGTCTGTTCCCTATCAGATGACCTTCTGACACTACTGGTCTGTTCCCTAACAGTTGACCAGCGGGAGAAGTATACATTGCTGCTGCATGCTTTGAGCGGTGAGTTTTCTCATCGTTTTGAGGATTTGAAAGTGGAAAGGGCCTTCCCCAAAATGTTGCAACAAAGTTGGAAGCACAGAATTGTCTAGAATGTCATTGTCATGCTGGAGCGGGAAGATTTCCCTTCACTGGAACTAAGGGGCCTAGCCACGGATCTTGAAAAAAAGGCCCAGACAATTATTACTCATCCACCAAACTTTACAGTTGGTTGTGTCTCCAGCAGGAGCTAACGTGGCAAGTAGGGTAGCAGCCTACACAAGAAATAACTTATATTGATACCATCTCAATCTCACCCTGATGCGTATACAGTCTATGACTCAATGGGGAGGGGGATGAACGGCAAACAACACCGGGACACAGTGTCCTTCGCTCCCGCTTGCCAACTGTCCCGGAAAACAGTGTGGGAAGTAGTTGCCTAGCAACCAATATCAGGGTGACAGTCACAGTGAGCACTCGCACACCGATGCATACAAGCAACAGTACACCCATCATCAGTAGACACGCTCTCACACACACACCATTTATAGATGATCTCCCCTCTGGCCTATAGTGCCCTTGGTCTTGTCGACATGCTAAAAGCTTGTTATCAGCTGTCATTTAGTTTCCTTTATCTCTCCTCTCCCAAAGCCTCCACACGTGTTCCTCTGCTGTCCTCCGCCACCTCAGGGAGGTTCGGAGCAGAGAAAATATGTTTGGGAAAAAAAAGAAAGAAAGAAAAGCTCTAAAATAGCAGCTACATGTCTTGTTGTGCTTTCTAATGTCTCAGGCTTTTCTTGTGTTCGTACAGTCGGTTTATACGAGATGGTTTATAGATCATTTATGTTATGTATGTTATGATACATATATATTTTTGGTGGTGTAATATCACAAAGGATTATGTAGTGTATGTGAGTCGGTAGGCAGACTTAGACTGTGATGCTGTAGGACTAGTAAAGGGGATATACTGTAGGACTAGTAAAGGGGATATACTGTAGGACTAGTAAAGGGGATATACTGTAGGACTAGTAAAGGGATATACTGTAGGACTAGTAAAGGGGATATACTGTAGGACTAGTAAAGGGATATACTGTAGGACTAGTAAAGGGGATATACTGTAGGACTAGTAAAGGGATATACTGTAGGACTAGTAAAGGGGATATACTGTAGGACTAGTAAAGGGGATATACTGTAGGACTAGTAAAGGGATATACTGTAGGACTAGTAAAGGGGATATACTGTAGGACTAGTAATGGGATATACTGTAGGACTAGTAAGGGGATATACTGTAGGACTAGTAAAGGGATATACTGTAGGACTAGTAAAGGGATATACTGTAGGACTAGTAAAGGGATATACTGTAGGACTAGTAAAGGGATATACTGTAGGACTAGTAAAGGGATATACTGTAGGACATGGGTAGACAACCCTGGTCCTGGAGTGCCGATGACACTTCTTCGTTTTTGATTTAACCGACCTGGAACAGCAGGTGTGTTTGAATGTAGGTGATCAATTAGCTCAGCTGGTCTGGGCTGCGTTCGGTGCATAAAAACGTAATTGAACGGAAGTGGTGCTGTACTGAACAAAAAGTGGGAAGGGTTTGGGGCTCAAAAATGCCCACAGCTGGCCCTTTAAATACATAATTCGTAGCACCCCCCCCCCCCCCCCCCCAGGACACCCACTGAGCAGAGCAAACGTATATCTCAAAGTCTGTTCTCGAATATTTTAGGAAAATATGTCGTTCAGTACTGAACTGAACGCGAACTGAACGCACCTCTGCTTTAGGGCCTAGTTGGAACAAAATCCTGCAGTACCTGCAGCAGAAACAGGGTTAGCTCCCCCTGGTTTACCTGCAACACTCTAGGAACAGGGTTACCTCCCCCTGGTTTACCTGCAACACTCTAGGAACAGGGTTACCTACCCCTGGTTTACCTGTAGCACTCTAGGAACAGGGTTACGCTGGTTTACCTGCAACACTCTAGGAACAGGGTTACCCACCCCTGGTTTACCTGCAACACTCTAGGAACAGGGTTACGCTGGTTTACCTGTAGCACTCTAGGAACAGGGTTACCTACCCCTGGTTTACCTGTAGCACTCTAGGAACAGGGTTACCTCCCCCTGGTTTACCTGCAGCACTCTAGGAACAGGGTTACCTCCCCCTGGTTTACCTGCAGCACTCTAGGAACAGGGTTACCTCCCCCTGGTTTACCTGCAACACTCTAGGAACAGGGTTACCTCCCCCTGGTTTACCTGCAACACTCTAGGAACAGGGTTACGCTGGTTTACCTGCAGCACTCTAGGAACAGGGTTACCTACCCCTGGTTTACCTGCAACACTCTAGGAACAGGGTTACTCTGGTTTACCTGCAACTCTCTAGGAACAGGGTTACCTACCCCTGGTTTACCTGCAACACTCTAGGAACAGGGTTACCTACCCCTGGTTTACCTGTAGCACTCTAGGAACAGGGTTACATACCCCTGGTTTACCTGTAGCGCTCTAGGAACAGGGTTACCTACCCCTGGTTTACCTGCAGCACTCTAGGAACAGGGTTACCTACCCCTGGTTTACCTGCAACACTCTAGGAACAGGGTTACTCTGGTTTACCTGCAACTCTCTAGGAACAGGGTTACCTACCCCTGGTTTACCTGTAGCACTCTAGGAACAGGGTTACATACCCCTGGTTTACCTGTAGCGCTCTAGGAACAGGGTTACCTACCCCTGGTTTACCTGCAGCACTCTAGGAACAGGGTTACCTACCCCTGGTTTACCTGCAGCACTCTAGGAACAGGGTTACCTACCCCTGGTTTACCTGTAGCACTCTAGGAACAGGGTTACGCTGGTTTACCTGTAGCACTCTAGGAACAGGGTTACCTACCCCTGGTTTACCTGCAGCACTCTAGGAACAGGGTTACCTACCCCTGGTTTACCTGCAGCACTCTAGGAACAGGGTGACCTACCCCTGGTTTACCTGCAACACTCTAGGAACAGGGTTACCTACCCCTGGTTTACCTGCAGCGCTCTAGGAACAGGGTTACCTACCCCTGGTTTACCTGCAGCGCTCTAGGAACAGGGTTACCTACCCCTGGTTTACCTGCAGCACTCTAGGAACAGGGTGACCTACCCCTGGTTTACCTGCAGCACTCTAGGAACAGGGTGACCTACCCCTGGTAAGGACTATAGGAGAATAGTTACTAGTAAATCTGAAAACCTCAATAATTAATTGAATTATCATATAAAGAAAAAAATAACATCTAAGATATGTAGATTCATATTTAATGTTTAATAAAAATAACTTTGCAGTGTAAATGTTTTTAATTGAGTCTAGTCTCCAGAGAGACGACAACACGGTGGCCTGTCTGTACTCCGTCTTTTATGTGACTTAATATTTCCCCAATAAGATGTCAGAGAGGGCGGATCTATCTGGCTGTAATTGGTCTGTTATTGATCCAGAGAACAACACGTGCAACAAAACCACTAAAATCCAACGGAGGAGGCCAACCCTGCTCCCCCTTTATCAGGTAGATAGCTGTGTGTGTGTGTGTGTGTGTGTGTGTGTGTGTGTGTGTGTGTGTGTGTGTGTGTGTGTGTGTGTGTGTGTGTGTGTGTGTGTGTGTGTGTGAGAGAGAGAGAGAGGTGGAGAACGCTCGTGCATGTGAATGTGTGTAAATGTGTGTGTGCGTGCGTGTATCCATGCGTGTGGATTTGAATTTGTGTGCAGAGAGAGGCTGAGAGATTTGTTATGGAGCAGAAATAAATAATTTTCTCCTCTCCTCTCCTTACATCCTGTCTCTCGTCTCCTTATATCCTGTCTCTCCTCTCCTTATATCCTGTCTCTCCTCTCCTTATATCCTGTCTCTCCTCTCCTTATATCCTGTCTCTCCTCTCCTTACATCCTGTCTCTCCTCTCCTTACATCCTGTCTCTCCTCTACTTACATCCTGTCTCTCCTCTCCTTACATCCTGTCTCTCCTCTCCTTACATCCTGTCTCTCCTCTCCTTACATCCTGTCTCTCCTCCCCTTACATCCTGTCTCTCCTCTCCTTTCATCCTGTGTCGTCATTGTCAGCATGACTTCTACGTTGTTTGGAATGGTCATTCATTAGAGAAGGGCTAGCACTGTAGAGCTAACAGTCAATGACCCCTAGCATCCTTCCAAACCTCCATCTCTCTATCCTTCCATCCATCCATCCCTCCCTCTATCTATCCCTCCCTCCACTCTCCACCCCTCCATCCCTCCCTCTATCTATCCCTCCCTCCACTCTCCACCCCTCCATCCCTCCCTTTATCTATCCCTCCCTCCACTCTCCACCCCTCCATCCCTCCCTCTATCTATCCCTCCCTCCACTCTCCACCCCTCCATCCCTCCCTCTATCTATCCCTCCCTCCACTCTCCACCCCTCCATCCCTCCCTCTATCCCTCCCTCCCTCCACTCTCCACCCCTCCCATCACCCACCACCAACAGAGTCAGAAGGGGAGGGTTTAAAACAAACAAAGTGTTTACCTTGCAGATGGACCAGCCCGCTGTGTTTGTGTGCTGTTGTGTTATTGAACATTGGAAAAGCACCGCCTTGTTTCTCCACAGCTATTTGTAGATATCGGACCCTCGCCGCCACACACGCCCCTCCCACCGATACATCGCTGTGTTCGCCGGATAGTAGCATTCTGGCAGACAAATACGCCAGTGTTTGCAGTCGAAAATGATTTTGCCACAGAGGACAGAAAACTTTTTCCTCCCTACCTCCCACTCTTCTTCTCGCTCTTCTGACTTGTTTAAACAAGGCCGTGTTTTTCATAATATGGATTAGTCTCTGATAGCTAGGCCTCCACCAAGGGCAGAGTATTGTACTGAAACACCTTTCCTCACCCTGGTGGTATAAAAGAAATCCCCTATTCCGAGGTTTTTTTCAGGCGATAGCTTGTCAAAAGGAAGATGAAATAAAAAAAATATGACATTTTTGGGTTCTTTTTTGTAATATTGACGGCGTATTGTTGTAAATAAAGCGGAGTCGGTGTCCTTTCCTTGGCCGTATCGATTCGCCCTTCAGCTGTTGGCGGCTGGGCGCGGAGGAGAGGCGAGAGAAAAGGAGAAGAGAGAAAAGGGGGGAGGGAAAGTGGAGGGGAGGCGAAGCAGGGACTCTGCTGTTGATAATCCACATTTTTGGGAACGTTATTGACTCTGCTGTTGATAATCCACATTTTTGGGAACGTTATTGACTCTGCTGTTGATAATCCAGATCTTTGGGAACGTTATTGACTCTGCTGTTTATAATCCACATTTTTGGGAACGTTATTGACTCTGCTGTTGATAATCCACATCTCTGAGAACGTTATTGACTCTGCTGTTGATAATCCACATCTTTGGGAACGTCATTGACTCTGCTGTTGATAATCCACATCTCTGAGAACGTTATTGACTCTGCTGTTGATAATCCACATCTCTGGGAACGTTATTGACTCTGCTGTTGATAATCCACACAATGTCTCTGGGAACGTCATTGACTCTGCTGTTGATAATCCACACAATGTCTCTGGGAACGTTATTGACTCTGCTGTTGATAATCCACATCTCTGGGAACGTTATTGACTCTGCTGTTGATAATCCACAGAATGTCTCTGGGAACGTTATTGACTCTGCTGCAGCTACTGCCCGTGGCGCTCCATTTTCCACCCGTCACCATGACAATCATAATAAAACACAGGATGGCTAGCACTGGCTAGTGCTGCCTGCCGCAGATTCAGCCTCCAACTCTCTCTCCCCCCATCTCCTGCTCTCCCCCTCTCTCTCCCCCATCTCCCTACCCCCCCTTCACTCGCCCCGCCATCTCCCGCTCTCTCTCTCCCCCCTCTCTCTCTCCCCCCATCTCACGCTCTCTCTCTCTCCCCCCATCTCCCGCTCTCTCTCTTGCCCCCCATCTCCCGCTCTCTCTCTCTCCCGCCATCTCGAGCTCTCTCTCTCGCCCCACCATCTCCCGCTCTCGCTCTCTCCCATCTCCCCCCTCTTTCTCTCTCCCCCATCTCCCTCTCTCACCCCCTTCTCCCGCTCTCTCTATCCCCCTCTCTCTCCCCCCATCTCCTGTTCTCCCCTCCATCTCCCCCCATCTCCTCCCGCTCTCTCCCATCTCCCCCTCTCTCTCTCCCCCATCTCCCTCTCTCACCCTCCATCTTCCCGCTCCCAACCCACCTCCCCCCTCTCTCCCCCCCATCTCCCGCTCTCTCTCCCCCCATCTCCCCCCGCTCTCTCTCCCCCCCATCTCCCGCTCTCTCTCCCCCCAATCTCCTCCCGCTCTCTCTCCCCCCCATCTCCCCCTGCTCTCTCTCCCTCTCTCTCTGCCCCCTGTGCAAGCACAGATGGATTAGAGCGATTCAGAAAAGAAAGGGCCGGATTTATTTTAACACCACGCTGGGAGGAAAAAATCATATAGAATTTAATTGGGGGGGGGGGGGGGGAGTAAATCACACATTTACTAAGTGTTAAGTGTTACATTTGTAGCTTAGCTATTGGATACAAATGAAATATTTGAAGTAGGCAAAATATCAAGAGATCATTTAGGTTTAGGTGTTGTTTCATGTGGATAGATTAGCATCAGTCTAATAATAGGGCTTCTCGTCGGTTTGGGATTTATTCTTTAGACAGAATGGGCTCCTACTGATAACCCGTCTTTTATGGGAAAACACCCTCCAGCTTTGTGTGTGTGTGTGTGTGTGTGTGTGTGTGTGTGTGTGTGTGTTTTTTTTCAACATCAGTAAGGTGACACACAGTCCTCAGTATTCAGTAGCTCCATTATAAACACAGTCCCCA
>NC_092158.1:8230758-8270758 GCF_045791955.1 Oncorhynchus clarkii lewisi | reverse complement strand
CTGAGGGATGAACATTTCTAAAATTGGATTACGAAAAGCCCCCGTGCTCAAATCTACATTCAGTTACATGTCTGGATCAGAGGGGTTAGTTTTTCTTTACTTATACTTTAGTCTGTGTGTTTGTTCCCCCCCCCCCCCCCCCCCCCCCAACTCTCAACCCCTTATATGGTGGTTCGCGACTCATCAGACACCTCAATTGGTGGGTAACAAAGAACAAAGTTCGGGAACCCCCTGTTATAGACTACTGAGCTCGTCATCAAGCTCGAGATCCGGGGTCTCGACCCCGCCCTGTGCAACTGGGTACTGGACTTCCTGACGGGCCGCCCCCAGGTGGTGAGGGTAGGCAACAACATTTCTACCCCGCTGATCCTCAACACTGGGGCCCCACAAGGGTGCGTTCTGAGCCCTCTCCTGTACTCCCTGTTCACCCACAGCTGCGTGGCCACGCACGCCTCCAACTCCATCATCAAGTTTGCGGACGACACAACAGTGGTAGGCTTGATTACCAACAACGACGAGACGGCCTACAGGGAGGAGGTGAGGGCCCTCGGAGTGTGGTGTCAGGAAAATAACCTCACACTCAACGTCAACAAAACTAAGGAGATGATTGTGGACTTCAGGAAACAGCATAGGGAACACCCCCCTATCCACATCGATGGAACAGTAGTGGAGAGGGTAGTAAGTTTTAAGTTCCTCGGCGTACACATCACAGACAAACTGAATTGGTCCAACCACACAGACAGCATCGTGAAGAAGGCGCAGCAGCGCCTCTTCAACCTCAGGAGGCTGAAGAAATTCGGCTTGTCACCTAAAGCACTCACAAACTTCTACAGATGCACAATCGAAAGCATCCTGTCGGGCTGTATCACCGCCTGGTACGGCAACTGATCCGCCCACAACCGTAAGGCTCTCCAGAGGGTAGTGAGGTCTGCACAACGCATCACCGGGGGCAAACTACCTGCCCTCCAGGACACCTACACCACCCGATGTCACAGGAAGGCCATAAAGATCATCAAGGACAACAACCACCCGAGCCACTGTCTGTTCAACCCGCTATCATCCAGAAGGCGAGGTCAGTACAGGTGCATCAAAGCTGGGACCAAGAGACTGAAAAACAGCTTCTATCTCAAGGCCATCAGACAGTTAAACAGCCACCACTAACATTGAGTGGCTGCTGCCAACACACTCACTCAACTCCAGCCACTTTAATAATGGGAATTGATGGGAAATGATGTAAATATATCACTAGCCACTTTAAACAATGCTACCTAATATAATGTTACATACCCTACATTATTCATCTCATATGTATATGTATATACTGTACTCTATATCATCTACTGCATCTTTATGTAATACATGTATCACTAGCCACTTTAACTATGCCACTTTGTTTACATACTCATCTCATATGTATATACTGCACTCAATACCATCTACTGTATATCTTGCCTATGCCGCTCTGTACCATCACTCATTCATATATCTTTATGTACATATTCTTTATCCCCTTACACTTGTGTCTATAAGGTAGTAGTTTTGGAATTGTTAGCTAGATTACTTGTTGGTTATTACTGCATTGTCGGAACTAGAAGCACAAGCATTTCGCTACACTCGCATTAACATCTGCTAACCATGTGTATGTGACAAATTAAATTTGATTTGATTTGATTTGAGCTTTATCTATGGTTACAACAGACTCCCCTGTGTTATTGCACATGTAAGATCTTAAATTGAGCCAGTTTGCTAAAGCAAACTGTGAATTATTATGTGGATTTTAATTAATGTAGTGTTGGTTCATGAGGTTGCAGCAAATTTGATTATCATGTAGTATCCTAAACCTGTCACTGTTACATTGAACTGGGTGAATATGAATGACAGTAACCTAAACCTGTCACTGTTACATTGAACTGGTGAATGGAATATGAATGACAGTAACCTAAACCTGTCACTGTTACATTGAACAGGGTGAATATGAATGACAGTCATCCAATATGCTGTAATAGAAATAAGGCCAAAAAATATGATGGTCCTCCCTCATCATAAACGGCACTGACCACAACTATGTACTGTCCTATGTCCATAGTTACTACTGTCCTGTGTTCATAGTTACTACTGACCTGTGTCCATAGTTACTACTGACCTGTGTCCATAGTTACTACTGACCTGTGTCCATAGTTACTACTGTCCTGTGTCCATAGTTACTACTGACCTGTGACCATCGTTACTACTGTCCTGTGTCCATACTTACTACTGTCCTGTGTCCATAGTTACTACTGACCTGTGTCCATAGTTCCTACTGTCCTGTGTCCATAGTTACTACTGTCCTGTGTCCATAGTTACTACTGTCCTGTGTCCATAGTTACTACTGTCCTGTGTCCATAATTACTACTGTCCTGTGTCCATAGTTACTACTGACCTGTGTCCATAGTTACTACTGTCCTGTGTCCATAGTTACTACTGTCCTGTGTCCATAGTTACTACTGTCCTGTGTCCATAGTTACTACTGTCCTGTGTCCATAGTTACTACTGTCCTGTGTCCATAGTTACTACTGTCCTGTGTTCATAGTTACTACTGTCCTGTGTCCATAGTTACTACTGTCCTGTGTTCATAGTTACTACTGTCCTGTGTCCATAGTTACTACTGTCCTGTGTCCATAGTTACTACTGTCCTGTGTCCATAGTTACTACTGACCTGTGTCCATAGTTACTACTGTCATGTGTCCATAGTTACTATTGACCTGTGTCCGTAGTTACTACTGTCCTGTGTCCATAGTTACTACTGACCTGTGTCAATAGTTACTACTGTCCTGTGTCCATAGTTACTACTGTCCTGTGTCCATAGTTACTACTGACCTGTGTCCATAGTTACTACTGTCCTGTGTCCATAGTTACTACTGTTCTGTGTTCATAGTTACTACTGTCCTGTGTCCATAGTTAATACTGTCCTGTGTCCATAGTTACTACTGTCCTGTGTCCATAGTTACTACTGACCTGTGTCCATAGTTACTACTGTCCTGTGTCCATAGTTACTACTGACCTGTGTCCATAGTTACTACTGTCCTGTGTCCATAGTTACTACTGTCCTGTGTCCATAGTTACTACTGTCCTGTGTCCATAGTTACTACTGTCCTGTGTTCATAGTTACTACTGTCCTGTGTCCATAGTTACTACTGTCCTGTGTTCATAGTTACTACTGTCCTGTGTCCATAGTTACTACTGTCCTGTGTCCATAGTTACTACTGTCCTGTGTCCATAGTTACTACTGACCTGTGTCCATAGTTACTACTGACCTGTGTCCATAGTTACTACTGTCCTGTGTCCATAGTTACTACTGACCTGCGTCAATAGTTACTACTGTCCTGTGTCCATAGTTACTACTGTCCTGTGTCCATAGTTACTACTGTCCTGTGTCCATAGTTACTACTGTCCTGTGTTCATAGTTACTACTGTCCTGTGTCCATAGTTACTACTGTCCTGTGTCCATAGTTACTACTGTCCTGTGTCCATAGTTACTACTGACCTGTGTCCATAGTTACTACTGTCCTGTGTCCATAGTTACTACTGTCCTGTGTCCATAGTTACTACTGTCCTGTGTCCATAGTTACTACTGTCCTGTGTCAATAGTTACTACTGACCTGTGTCAATAGTTACTACTGACCTGTGTCCATAGTTACTACTGTCCTGTGTCCATAGTTACTACTGACCTGTGTCCATAGTCACTACTGTCCTGTGTCCATAGTTACTACTGTCCTGTGTCCATAGTTACTACTGTCCTGTGTCCATAGTTACTACTGTTCTGTGTCCATAGTTACTACTGTCCTGTGTCCATAGTTACTACTGTTCTGTGTCCATAGTTACTACTGACCTGTGTCAATAGTTACTACTGACCTGTGTCAATAGTTACTACTGACCTGTGTCCATAGTTACTACTGTCCTGTGTCCATAGTTACTACTGACCTGTGTCAATAGTTACTCCTGACCTGTGTCCATAGTTACTACTGACCTGTGTCCATAGTTACTACTGACCTGTGTCCATAGTTACTACTGTCCTGTGCCCATAGTTACTACTGACCTGTGTCCATAGTTACTACTGTCCTGTGTCCATAGTTACTACTGACCTGTGTCCATAGTTACTACTGTCCTGTGTCCATAGTTACTACTGACCTGTGTCCATAGTTACTACTGTCCTGTGTCCATAGGTACTACTGTCCTGTGTCCATAGTTACTACTGTCCTGTGTCCATAGTTACTACTGACCTGTGTCCATAGTTACTACTGACCTGTGTCCATAGTTACTACTGACCTGTGTCAATAGTTACTACTGTCCTGTGTCCATAGTTACTACTGTCCTGTGTCCATAGTTACTACTGTCCTGTGTCCATAGTTACTACTGTCCTGTGTCCATAGTTACTACTGTCCTGTGTCCATAGTTACTACTGTCCTGTGTCAATAGTTACTACTGACCTGTGTCAATAGTTACTACTGACCTGTGTCCATAGTTACTACTGTCCTGTGTCCATAGTTACTACTGACCTGTGTCCATAGTCACTACTGTCCTGTGTCCATAGTTACTACTGTCCTGTGTCCATAGTTACTACTGTTCTGTGTCCATAGTTACTACTGACCTGTGTCCATAGTTACTACTGTCCTGTGTCCATAGTTACTACTGTTCTGTGCCCATAGTTACTACTGACCTGTGTCAATAGTTACTACTGACCTGTGTCAATAGTTACTACTGACCTGTGTCCATAGTTACTACTGTCCTGTGTCCATAGTTACTACTGACCTGTGTCAATAGTTACTACTGACCTGTGTCCATAGTTACTACTGACCTGTGTCCATAGTTACTACTGACCTGTGTCCATAGTTACTACTGTCCTGTGCCCATAGTTACTACTGACCTGTGTCCATAGTTACTACTGTCCTGTGTCCATAGTTACTACTGACCTGTGTCCATAGTTACTACTGTCCTGTGTCCATAGTTACTACTGACCTGTGTCCATAGTTACTACTGTCCTGTGTCCATAGTTACTACTGTCCTGTGTCCATAGTTACTACTGTCCTATGTCCATAGTTACTACTGACCTGTGTCCATAGTTACTACTGTCCTGTGTCCATAGTTACTACTGTCCTGTGTCCATAGTTACTACTGACCTGTGTCCATAGTTACTACTGTCCTGTGCCCATAGTTACTACTGACCTGTGTCCATAGTTACTACTGTCCTGTGTCCATAGTTACTACTGTCCTGTGTCCATAGTTACTACTGTCCTATGTCCATAGTTACTACTGACCTGTGTCCATAGTTACTACTGTCTTGTGTCTATAGTTACTACTGTCCTGTGTCCATAGTTACTACTGACCTGTGTCCATAGTTACTACTGACCTGTGTCCATAGTTACTACTGTCCTATGTCCATAGTTACTACTGACCTGTGTCCATAGTTACTACTGTCCTGGACATCCTGTCTCTCTTCCAGCACTACTGTCAGAGATATACCAGTATTCTATACCTGTGGTCAGAGATACTGCAGAGTACTGTAGGAACCCAGAGTACTGTAGGAACGGAACCCAGAGTACTGTAGGAACCCAGAGTACTGTAGGAACCCAGAGTACTGTAGGAACCCAGAGTACTGTAGAAACCTAGAGTACTGTAGGAACCCAGAGTACTGTAGGAACCCAGAGTACTGTAGGAACCCATAGTACTGTAGGAACCCAGAGTACTGTAGGAACCCATAGTACTGTAGGAACCCATAGTACTGTAGGAACCCAGAGTACTGTAGGAACACATAGTGCTGTAGGAACCCATAGTACTGTAGGAACCCAGAGTACTGTAGGAACCCATAGTACTGTAGGAACACAGAGTACTGTAGGAACAGAACCAATAGTACAGTAGGAACCCAGAGTACTGTAGGAACCCAGAGTACTGTAGGAACCCAGAGCTCTGTAGGAACCCAGAGTACTGTAGGAACCCAGAGCTCTGTAGGAACCCAGAGCACTGTAGGAACCCAGAGTTCTGTAGGAACCCAGAGCACTGTAGGACCCCAGAGTACTGTAGGAACCCATAGTACTGTAGGAACCCAGAGTACTGTAGGAACCCAGAGCACTGTAGGAACCCAGAGCACTGTAGGAATGGAACACAGAGTACTATAGGAACCCAGAGTACTGTAGGAACCCAGAGCACTGTAGGAACCCAGAGCGCTGTAGGAACGGAACCCAGAGTACTGTAGGAACCCAGATCACTGTAGGAACCCAGAGCGCTGTAGGAACGGAACCCAGAGTACTGTAGGAACCCAGATCACTGTAGGAACCAAGAGCACTGTAGGAACGGAACCCAGAGTACTGTAGGAAATATAATTAGTGTAGTAATTCTATAGTTCCGTGAATCTATCTCTCTGTCTGTTTGTGTGCATGACCAGACAGAGTTACAGACAACTATAAAAGAGAAATTGATTGATGCATTGAGTTGTTTACTGTACCAAGGAGCCAATAAATCTCACCTTATTGTCTATGGATCTAAGCCAGTTGTAACTTCTGTATTTTATATGATTTTATATACATTTTTCTGATTCTGTCCTCCCGGGCCTGAATAATAACTGTGTTTTTATGTTCCTGTCTGTTTTTAACTCTGTTTTTCAGGCTCGGCTAACGCCCCACTACGGTAATTAAACAAACAACACTTCCATAATCATCCCACTGTTGCCCAATCAATTGCTCCCAACTTTGATTTGTTTGAAATCTTTAGCTAGAGAGAGAGAGAGAGAGAGAGAGAGAGAGAGAGAGAGAGAGAGAGAGAACATTACACAGCCTGTATCAGTGTTGCGGGTTTGAGCTCTGCATCCTTTAGCTAGTATTTGATACTGAGGTAAAAGTGAGGTAGCTGCAGTCAACTGTGTTATTGTAGCATACTGCAGTTTATACAGCACTCTGACTATAGTTTATACAGCACTCTGACTGCAGTTTATACAGCACTCTGACTATAGTTTATACAGCACTCTGACTGCAGTTTATACAGCACTCTGACTATAGTTTATACAGCACTCTGACTGTAGTTTATACAGCACTCTGACTGTAGTTTATACAGCACTCTGACTGTAGTTTATACAGCACTCTGACTGTAGTTTATACAGCACTCTGACTGTAGTTTATACAGCACTGACTGTAGTTTATACAGCACTCTGACTGTAGTTTATACAGCACTCTGACTATAGTTTATACAGCACACTGACTGTAGTTTATACAGCACTCTGACTGTAGTTTATACAGCACTCTGACTGTAGTTTATACAGCACTGTAACTGTAGTTCATACAGCACACTGACTGCAATCTTTTTTTGTAAGGGAAGTTGGTCATTTCACTGATAATCTTTCCACTTCCTTATTCTTTCCCCGTTGACACATATAGATCGCAACATTGTATCTGCCCCAGTTTGGCATCTGTGAGCACACGGGCAGCGCCATTCAGACATATAGCAAGTTGCCCCGTTAGGCAAACCATTTACAATATTAAATTGGCTATTGTTGCATAATAATAAGAATGGCGCCAGAGGGGACACGATTGTTTTGCTAGCACAGACTGGAATATGTCCCGGGATTCATCCAATGGCATTGAGGAGTATACCACCTCAGTCACAGGCTTCATCAATAAGTGCATCAACGACTTCGTCCCCACAGTGACCGTACGTATATATCCCAACCAGAAGCCATGGATTGCAGGCAACATCCGCACCGAACTAAAGGCTAGAGTGGCCGCTTTCAAGGAGCGGGACACTAATCTGGATGCTTATAAGAAATCCCACTATGCCCTCAGACGACCCATCAAACAGGCAAAGCGTCAATACAGGATTAAGATTGAATCCTACTACGCCGTCACTGACGCTCGTCGGATGTGGCAGGGCTTGCAAGCTATTACGGACTACAAAGGGAAACGTAAACCTTCCAGACGGACTAATGCCTTTTATGCTCGCTTCAAGGCAAGCAACACTGAAGCATGCATGTGAGCACCAGCTGTTCCGGATGACTGTGTGATCATGCTCTCCATAGCCGATGTGAGCAAGACCTTTTAAACAGGTCAACATTCACAAGGCCGCAGGGCCAGACACATTACCAGGATGTGTTCTTAGAGCATGCGTGGACCAACTGGCAAGTGTCTCCACTGACATTTTCAACCTGTGCCTGACCGAGTCTATAATACCTACATGTTTCAAGCAGACCACCATAGTCCCTGTGCAAAAGAATGTGAATGTAACCTGCCTAAATGACTACCGACCCGTAGCACTCACGTCTGTAGCCATGAAGTGCTTTGAAAGGCTGGTCATGGCTCACATCAACACCGTCATCCCGGAAATCCTAGACCCACTCCAATTCGCATACCACCCCAACAGATCCACAGATGACGCCATCTCAATCGCACTCCGCACTGCCCTTTCCCAACTTGATAAAAAGAACACCAAGTTAAACAATTTAAAGTCAATGCTACCAAATACTTATTGAGTGTATGTAAACTTCTGACCCACTGGGAATGTGATGAAAGAAATAAAAGCTGAAATAAATCCTTCGCTCTACTATTATTTTGACATTTCACATTCTGAAAACAAAGTGGTGATCCTAACTGACCTAAGACAGGGAATTTTTACTAGGATTAAATGTCAGGAACTGTGGAAAAACTGATTTTAAATGTATTTGGATAAGGTGTTTTTAAACTTCTGACTTCAACTGTATATACCAGGCGGTGTCAGAGGAAGGCCCCAAAAAATTGTCAAAGACTCCAGTCATCCTAGTCAGAGACTGTTCTCTCTGCTACCGCATGGCAATCAGTTCCGGTCCATAAGGCTTTTTTAACAGCTTCTACCCCCAAGCCAAAAGACTGCTGAACAATTAATCAAAATGGCTACCCGGTCTATTTTTACATTGACCCTCCCCCTTTGTTTTTACACTGCTGCTACTTGCTGTTTATTCTCTATTGCTAGTCACTTTACCCGTACCTACGTGTACAAATTACCGCATTAACACATAGCACATTGACTCGGTTCCAGTATAGTCAAATGTTTTGTTATTTTATTGTGTTCATATTTAAATACATTTAAATAAATAAACTAAAGGTTTCTTAAGACCATATTGTCGGTTAAGGGCTTATAAGTAATAATTTCACGGTTGTATTCGGCATATGTGACATAACGTTTTATATGATTTAATAAACTTCTTAGGGCTGCAATCCCGTTAACGGGATCGATATGACAACAGCCAGTGAAAGTGCAGGGCGCCAAATTCAAAACAACAGGATTCTCAGAATTAAAATTCCTCAAACATACATGTATTTTATACCATTTTAAAGGTAATCTCGTTGTTAATCCCACCACGGTGTCCGATTTCAAATAGGCTTTACAGCGAAAGCACCAAAAATGATTATGCTAGGTCACCACCAACTCACAGAAAATCCCAGCCATTTTTCCAGCCAAAGAGAGGAGTCACAAAAAGCACAAATAGAGATAAAATGAATCACTAACCTTTGATGATCTTCATCAGATGACATTCATAGGACAAAAACTTCTAAAAGTTATATTACAGTTCGAAGAAACTTGTCAAACTAAGTACAGAATCAATATTTAGGGTGCTGTTATCATAAATCTTCAATAAATTTCCAACCGGAGAATTCCTTTGTGTGTAGAGAAGCCATGGAACGCAGGTCGCTATCATGTGAATTGCAACTTCATCCATATCCTACTGTGTATTCAACAGGGGCTGGGTTGAAAATCGACCAACCTCAGATTTCTCACTTCCTGTTTGGATTTCTTCTCAGGTTTTTGCCTGCCAAATGAGTTCTGTTATACTCACAGACATCATTCAAACAGTTTTAGAAACTTCAGAGTGTTTTCTATGCAATACTAATAATAATATGCATATATTAGAACCTGGGACTGAGGAGCAGGCCGTTTACTCTGGGCACTTTTCATCCAAGCTACTCAATACTGCCCCTGCAGCCATAAGAAGTTTTAATAAAGATAAACTTTCACATTGAACAGCTACAGTGCTTTTCTTTGTTTATGCCCATTTAGCATTATAAAGACTTAGACCCTGTCGTCGGGCGAAAGAGAGGAGGACCAAAATGCAGCGTGATGATTATCCATTTTAATACAATACTTTAACAACGAACAAAAACAATAAACCCGACAAAATGAACGAAGACAAAACAGTCCCGTAACGTAAACACAGGAACACTGGAAACAGGAACAATCACCCACACCCCACAATACAAAACTGGCTACCTAAATATGGTTTCCAATCAGAGACAACGACTAACACCTGCCTCTGATACTAGTCCAACGCTCTAACCACTAGGCTACCCTGCCGCCTCTACACTCTAACCACTAGGCTACCCTGCCGCCTCTACACTCTAACCACTAGGCTACCCTGCCGCCTCTACACTCTAACCACTAGGCTACCTACTGCCTCTACACTCTAACCACTAGGCTACCCTGCCACCTCTACACTCTAACCACTAGAATACCCTGCCACCTCTACACTCTAACCACTAGGCTACCCTGCCACCTCTACACTCTAACAACTAGGCTACCTGCCGCCTCTACACTCTAACCACTAGGCTACCTGCCGCCTCTACACTCTAATCACTAGGCTACCTGCCGCCTCTACACTCTAACCACTAGGCTACCTGCCACCTCTACACTCTAACCACTAGGCTACCTGCCACCTCTACACTCTAACCACTAGGCTACCCTGCCACCTCTACACTCTAACCACTAGGCTACCCTGCTGCCTCTACACTCTAACCACTAGGCTACCTGCCGCCTCTACACTCTAACCACTAGGCTACCTGCCACCTCTACACTCTAATCACTAGGCTACCTGCCGCCTCTACACTCTAACCACTAGGCTACCTGCCGCCTCTACACTCTAACCACTAGGCTACCTGCCACCTCTACACTCTAACCACTAGACTACCCTGCCTCCTCTATACTCTAACCACTAGGCTACCTGCCACCTCTACAATCTAACCACTAGGCTACCTGCCTCCTCTACACTCTAACCACTAGGCTACCCTGCCTCCTCTACACTCTAACCACTAGGCTACCTGCCACCTCTACAATCTAACCACTAGGCTACCTGCCTCCTCTACACTCTAACCACTAGGCTACCTGCCGCCTCTACACTCTAACCACTAGGCTACCTTCTCCTTGTACACTCTAACCACTAGGCTACCCTGCTGCCTCTACACTCTAACCACTAGGCTACCTGCCACCTCTACACTCTAACCACTAGTCTACCTGCCACCTCTACACTCTAACCACTAGGCTACCCTGCCGCCTCTACACTCTAACCACTAGGCTACCCTGCCGCCTCTACACTCTAACCACTAGGCTACCCTGCCGCCTCTACACTCTAACCACTAGGCTACCCTGCCGCCTCTACACTCTAACCACTAGGCTACCCTGCCACCTCTACACTCTAACCACTAGGCTACCCTGCCACCTCTACACTCTAACCACTAGGCTACCTGCCGCCTCTACACTCTAACCACTAGGCTACCCTGCCGCCTCTACACTCTAACCACTAGGCTACCTGCCGCCTCTACACTCTAACCACTAGGCTACCTGCCGCCTCTACACTCTAACCACTAGGCTACCTGCCGCCTCTACACTCTAACCACTAGGCTACCCTGCCGCCTCTACACTCTAACCACTAGGCTACCTGCCGCCTCTACACTCTAACCACTAGGCTACCTGCCACCTCTACACTCTAACCACTAGGCTACCTGCCGCCTCTACACTCTAACCACTAGGCTACCCTGCCGCCTCTACACTCTAACCATTTGGCTACCCTGCCACCTCTACACTCTAACCACTAGGCTACCTGCCGCCTCTACACTCTAACCACTAGGCTACCTGCCACCTCTACACTCTAACCACTAGGCTACCTACCACCTCTACACTCTAACCACTAGGCTACCCTGCCACCTCTACACTCTAACCACTAGGCTACATGCCGCCTCTACACTCTAACCACTAGACTACCTGCCACCTCTACACTCTAACCACTAGTCTACCTGCCGCCTCTACACTCTAACCACTAGTCTACCTGCCGCCTCTACACTCTAACCACTAGTCTACCTGCCACCTCTACACTCTAACCACTAGTCTACCTGCCACCTCTACACTCTAACCACTAGTCTACCTGCCACTTCTACACTCTAACCACTAGTCTACCTGCCGCCTCTACACTCTAACCACTAGTCTACCTGCCGCCCCTACACTCTAACCACTAGGCTACCTGCCGCCTCTACACTCTAACCACTAGGCTACCCTGCCGCCTCTACACTCTAACCACTAGACTACCTGCCGCCTCTACACTCTAACCACTAGGCTACCCTGCCACCTCTACACTCTAACCACTAGGCTACCTGCCGCCTCTACACTCTAACCACTAGGCTACCTGCCGCCTCTACACTCTAACCACTAGGCTACCCTGCCACCTCTACACTCTAACCACTAGGCTACCCTGCCACCTCTACACTCTAACCACTAGGCTACCTGCCACCTCTACACTCTAACCACTAGGCTACCTGCCACCTCTACACTCTAACCACTAGGCTACCTGCCGCCTCTACACTCTAACCACTAGGCTACCTGCCGCCTCTACACTCTAACCACTAGGCTACCCTGCCACCTCTACACTCTAACCACTAGGCTACCCTGCCGCCTCTACACTCTAACCACTAGTCTACCTGCCGCCTCTACACTCTAACCACTAGGCTACCTGCCGTCCCTACACTCTAACCACTAGGCTACCCTGCCGCCTCTACACTCTAACCACTAGGCTACCTGCCGCCTCAACACTCTAACCACTAGGCTACCTGCCACCTCTACACTCTAACCACTAGGCTACCTGCCACCTCTACACTCTAACCACTAGGCTACCTACCACCTCTACACTCTAACCACTAGGCTACCTACCACCTCTACACTCTAACCACTAGGCTACCTACCACCTCTACACTCTAACCACTAGGCTACCTGCCGCCTCTACACTCTAACCACTAGGCTACCTGCTGCCTCTACACTCTAACCACTAGTCTACCTACCACCTCTACACTCTAACCACTAGTCTACCCTACCACCTCTACACTCTAACCACTAGGCTACCTGCCGCCTCTACACTCTAACCACTAGGCTACCTGCTGCCTCTACACTCTAACCACTAGTCTACCTACCACCTCTACACTCTAACCACTAGTCTACCCTACCACCTCTACACTCTAACCACTAGGCTACCTACCACCTCTACACTCTAACCACTAGGCTACCTACCACCTCTACACTCTAACCACTAGTCTACCTGCCACCTCTACACTCTAACCACTAGGCTACCTACCACCTCTACACTCTAACCACTAGGCTACCTACCACCTCTACACTCTAACCACTAGGCTACCTACCACCTCTACACTCTAACCACTAGTCTACCTGCCACCTCTACACTCTAACCACTAGGCTACCTACCACCTCTACACTCTAACCACTAGGCTACCTGCCACCTCTACACTCTACCCACTAGGCTACCCTGCCGCCTCTACACTCTAACCACTAGGCTACCTGCCACCTCTACAATCTAACCACTAGGCTACCTGCCACCTCTACACTCTACCCACTAGGCTACCCTGCCACCTCTACACTCTAACCACTAGGCTACCTGCCACCTCTACACTCTACCCACTAGGCTACCCTGCCACCTCTACACTCTACCCACTAGGCTACCCTGCCACCTCTACACTCTACCCACTAGGCTACCCTGCCGCCTCTACACTCTAACCACTAGGCTACCTGCCACCTCTACACTCTAACCACTAGGCTACCTACCACCTCTACACTCTAACCACTAGGCTACCCTGCCACCTCTACACTCTAACCACTAGTCTACCCTACCACCTCTACACTCTAACCACTAGTCTACCTGCCACCTCTACACTCTAACCACTAGGCTACCTGCCACCTCTACACTCTAACCACTAGGCTACCTACCACCTCTACACTCTAACCACTAGTCTACCTGCCACCTCTACACTCTAACCACTAGGCTACCTGCCACCTCTACACTCTAACCACTAGGCTACCTACCACCTCTACACTCTAACCACTAGTCTACCTGCCACCTCTACACTCTAACCACTAGGCTACCTGCCGCCTCTACACTCTAACCACTAGGCTACCCTACCACCTCTACACTCTAACCACTAGGCTACCTACCACCTCTACACTCTAACCACTAGGCTACCTGCCACCTCTACACTCTAACCACTAGGCTACCTACCACCTCTACACTCTAACCACTAGGCTACCTGCCACCTCTACACTCTAACCACTAGACTACCTGCCACCTCTACACTCTAACCACTAGGCTACCTGCCACCTCTACACTCTAACCACTAGGCTACCTGCCACCTCTACACTCTAACCACTAGACTACCTGCCACCTCTACACTCTAACCACTAGGCTACCTACCACCTCTACACTCTAACCACTAGACTACCTGCCACCTCTACACTCTAACCACTAGGCTACCTACCACCTCTACACTCTAACCACTAGGCTACCTGCCTCCTCTACACTCTAACCACTAGGCTACCTACCACCTCTACACTCTAACCACTAGGCTACCTGCCTCCTCTACACTCTAACCACTAGGCTACCTGCCTCCTCTACACTCTAACCACTAGGCTACCTACCACCTCTACACTCTAACCACTAGGCTACCTGCCTCCTCTACACTCTAACCACTAGGCTACCTGCCACCTCTACACTCTAACCACTAGGCTACCTACCACCTCTACACTCTAACCACTAGTCTACCTGCCACCTCTACACTCTACCCACTAGGCTACCCTGCCGCCTCTACACTCTAACCACTAGGCTACCTGCCACCTCTACACTCTAACCACTAGGCTACCTACCACCTCTACACTCTAACCACTAGGCTACCCTGCCACCTCTACACTCTAACCACTAGTCTACCCTACCACCTCTACACTCTAACCACTAGTCTACCTGCCACCTCTACACTCTAACCACTAGGCTACCTGCCACCTCTACACTCTAACCACTAGGCTACCTACCACCTCTACACTCTAACCACTAGTCTACCTGCCACCTCTACACTCTAACCACTAGGCTACCTGCCACCTCTACACTCTAACCACTAGGCTACCTACCACCTCTACACTCTAACCACTAGTCTACCTGCCACCTCTACACTCTAACCACTAGGCTACCTGCCGCCTCTACACTCTAACCACTAGGCTACCCTACCACCTCTACACTCTAACCACTAGGCTACCTACCACCTCTACACTCTAACCACTAGGCTACCTGCCACCTCTACACTCTAACCACTAGGCTACCTACCACCTCTACACTCTAACCACTAGGCTACCTGCCACCTCTACACTCTAACCACTAGACTACCTGCCACCTCTACACTCTAACCACTAGGCTACCTGCCACCTCTACACTCTAACCACTAGGCTACCTGCCACCTCTACACTCTAACCACTAGACTACCTGCCACCTCTACACTCTAACCACTAGGCTACCTACCACCTCTACACTCTAACCACTAGACTACCTGCCACCTCTACACTCTAACCACTAGGCTACCTACCACCTCTACACTCTAACCACTAGGCTACCTGCCTCCTCTACACTCTAACCACTAGGCTACCTACCACCTCTACACTCTAACCACTAGGCTACCTGCCTCCTCTACACTCTAACCACTAGGCTACCTGCCTCCTCTACACTCTAACCACTAGGCTACCTACCACCTCTACACTCTAACCACTAGGCTACCTGCCTCCTCTACACTCTAACCACTAGGCTACCTGCCTCCTCTACACTCTAACCACTAGGCTACCTACCACCTCTACACTCTAACCACTAGGCTACCTGCCACCTCTACACTCTAACCACTAGGCTACCTACCACCTCTACACTCTAACCACTAGGCTACCTGCCACCTCTACACTCTAACCACTAGACTACCTGCCACCTCTACACTCTAACCACTAGGCTACCTGCCACCTCTACACTCTAACCACTAGGCTACCTGCCACCTCTACACTCTAACCACTAGACTACCTGCCACCTCTACACTCTAACCACTAGGCTACCTACCACCTCTACACTCTAACCACTAGACTACCTGCCACCTCTACACTCTAACCACTAGGCTACCTACCACCTCTACACTCTAACCACTAGGCTACCTGCCTCCTCTACACTCTAACCACTAGGCTACCTACCACCTCTACACTCTAACCACTAGGCTACCTGCCTCCTCTACACTCTAACCACTAGGCTACCTACCACCTCTACACTCTAACCACTAGGCTACCTGCCACCTCTACACTCTAACCACTAGGCTACCTACCACCTCTACACTCTAACCACTAGGCTACCTGCCACCTCTACACTCTAACCACTAGACTACCTGCCACCTCTACACTCTAACCACTAGGCTACCTGCCACCTCTACACTCTAACCACTAGGCTACCTACCACCTCTACACTCTAACCACTAGGCTACCTGCCGCCTCTACACTCTAACCACTAGGCTACCTGCCACCTCTACACTCTAACCACTAGTCTACCTGCCACCTCTACACTCTAACCACTAGGCTACCTGCTGTCTCTACACTCTAACCACTAGGCTACCTGCCTCCTCTACACTCTAACCACTAGGCTACCTACCACCTCTACACTCTAACCACTAGGCTACCTGCCGCCTCTACACTCTAACCACTAGGCTACCTGCCACCTCTACACTCTAACCACTAGTCTACCTGCCACCTCTACACTCTAACCACTAGGCTACCTGCTGTCTCTACACTCTAACCACTAGGCTACCTGCCACCTCTACACTCTAACCACTAGTCTACCCTACCACCTCTACACTCTAACCACTAGTCTACCCTACCACCTCTACACTCTAACCACTAGGCTACCTGCCACCTCTACACTCTAACCACTAGTCTACCTGCCACCTCTACACTCTAACCACTAGGCTACCTGCTGTCTCTACACTCTAACCACTAGGCTACCTGCCTCCTCTACACTCTAACCACTAGGCTACCTACCACCTCTACACTCTAACCACTAGGCTACCTGCCGCCTCTACACTCTAACCACTAGGCTACCTGCCACCTCTACACTCTAACCACTAGTCTACCTGCCACCTCTACACTCTAACCACTAGGCTACCTGCTGTCTCTACACTCTAACCACTAGGCTACCTGCCACCTCTACACTCTAACCACTAGTCTACCCTACCACCTCTACACTCTAACCACTAGTCTACCCTACCACCTCTACACTCTAACCACTAGTCTACCTGCCTCCTCTACACTCTAACCACTAGGCTACCTGCCACCTCTACACTCTAACCACTAGGCTACCTGCCACCTCTACACTCTAACCACTAGACTACCTGCCACCTCTACACTCTAACCACTAGGCTACCTACCACCTCTACACTCTAACCACTAGACTACCTGCCACCTCTACACTCTAACCACTAGGCTACCTACCACCTCTACACTCTAACCACTAGGCTACCTGCCTCCTCTACACTCTAACCACTAGGCTACCTACCACCTCTACACTCTAACCACTAGGCTACCTGCCTCCTCTACACTCTAACCACTAGGCTACCTGCCTCCTCTACACTCTAACCACTAGGCTACCTACCACCTCTACACTCTAACCACTAGGCTACCTGCCTCCTCTACACTCTAACCACTAGGCTACCTGCCACCTCTACACTCTAACCACTAGGCTACCTACCACCTCTACACTCTAACCACTAGTCTACCTGCCACCTCTACACTCTACCCACTAGGCTACCCTGCCGCCTCTACACTCTAACCACTAGGCTACCTGCCACCTCTACACTCTAACCACTAGGCTACCTACCACCTCTACACTCTAACCACTAGGCTACCCTACCACCTCTACACTCTAACCACTAGTCTACCCTACCACCTCTACACTCTAACCACTAGTCTACCTGCCACCTCTACACTCTAACCACTAGGCTACCTGCCACCTCTACACTCTAACCACTAGGCTACCTACCACCTCTACACTCTAACCACTAGTCTACCTGCCACCTCTACACTCTAACCACTAGGCTACCTGCCACCTCTACACTCTAACCACTAGGCTACCTACCACCTCTACACTCTAACCACTAGTCTACCTGCCACCTCTACACTCTAACCACTAGGCTACCTGCCGCCTCTACACTCTAACCACTAGGCTACCCTACCACCTCTACACTCTAACCACTAGGCTACCTACCACCTCTACACTCTAACCACTAGGCTACCTGCCACCTCTACACTCTAACCACTAGGCTACCTACCACCTCTACACTCTAACCACTAGGCTACCTGCCACCTCTACACTCTAACCACTAGACTACCTGCCACTTCTACACTCTAACCACTAGGCTACCTGCCACCTCTACACTCTAACCACTAGGCTACCTGCCACCTCTACACTCTAACCACTAGACTACCTGCCACCTCTACACTCTAACCACTAGGCTACCTACCACCTCTACACTCTAACCACTAGACTACCTGCCACCTCTACACTCTAACCACTAGGCTACCTACCACCTCTACACTCTAACCACTAGGCTACCTGCCTCCTCTACACTCTAACCACTAGGCTACCTACCACCTCTACACTCTAACCACTAGGCTACCTGCCTCCTCTACACTCTAACCACTAGGCTACCTGCCTCCTCTACACTCTAACCACTAGGCTACCTACCACCTCTACACTCTAACCACTAGGCTACCTGCCTCCTCTACACTCTAACCACTAGGCTACCTGCCTCCTCTACACTCTAACCACTAGGCTACCTACCACCTCTACACTCTAACCACTAGGCTACCTGCCACCTCTACACTCTAACCACTAGGCTACCTACCACCTCTACACTCTAACCACTAGGCTACCTGCCACCTCTACACTCTAACCACTAGACTACCTGCCACCTCTACACTCTAACCACTAGGCTACCTGCCACCTCTACACTCTAACCACTAGGCTACCTGCCACCTCTACACTCTAACCACTAGACTACCTGCCACCTCTACACTCTAACCACTAGGCTACCTACCACCTCTACACTCTAACCACTAGACTACCTGCCACCTCTACACTCTAACCACTAGGCTACCTACCACCTCTACACTCTAACCACTAGGCTACCTGCCTCCTCTACACTCTAACCACTAGGCTACCTACCACCTCTACACTCTAACCACTAGGCTACCTGCCTCCTCTACACTCTAACCACTAGGCTACCTACCACCTCTACACTCTAACCACTAGGCTACCTGCCACCTCTACACTCTAACCACTAGGCTACCTACCACCTCTACACTCTAACCACTAGGCTACCTGCCACCTCTACACTCTAACCACTAGACTACCTGCCACCTCTACACTCTAACCACTAGGCTACCTGCCACCTCTACACTCTAACCACTAGGCTACCTGCCACCTCTACACTCTAACCACTAGACTACCTGCCACCTCTACACTCTAACCACTAGGCTACCTACCACCTCTACACTCTAACCACTAGACTACCTGCCACCTCTACACTCTAACCACTAGGCTACCTACCACCTCTACACTCTAACCACTAGGCTACCTGCCGCCTCTACACTCTAACCACTAGGCTACCTGCCACCTCTACACTCTAACCACTAGTCTACCTGCCACCTCTACACTCTAACCACTAGGCTACCTGCTGTCTCTACACTCTAACCACTAGGCTACCTGCCTCCTCTACACTCTAACCACTAGGCTACCTACCACCTCTACACTCTAACCACTAGGCTACCTGCCGCCTCTACACTCTAACCACTAGGCTACCTGCCACCTCTACACTCTAACCACTAGTCTACCTGCCACCTCTACACTCTAACCACTAGGCTACCTGCTGTCTCTACACTCTAACCACTAGGCTACCTGCCACCTCTACACTCTAACCACTAGTCTACCCTACCACCTCTACACTCTAACCACTAGTCTACCCTACCACCTCTACACTCTAACCACTAGGCTACCTGCCACCTCTACACTCTAACCACTAGTCTACCTGCCACCTCTACACTCTAACCACTAGGCTACCTGCTGTCTCTACACTCTAACCACTAGGCTACCTGCCTCCTCTACACTCTAACCACTAGGCTACCTACCACCTCTACACTCTAACCACTAGGCTACCTGCCGCCTCTACACTCTAACCACTAGGCTACCTGCCACCTCTACACTCTAACCACTAGTCTACCTGCCACCTCTACACTCTAACCACTAGGCTACCTGCTGTCTCTACACTCTAACCACTAGGCTACCTGCCACCTCTACACTCTAACCACTAGTCTACCCTACCACCTCTACACTCTAACCACTAGTCTACCCTACCACCTCTACACTCTAACCACTAGTCTACCTGCCCCCGCAGTAGTAGTGAGGTAGTGTTCTTAAAAAAAACAAAGAAAAGATTTCAACAATAAAATGATTTATTATTATTAATATTATTATTATTATTAATATTATTATTATTATTATTTATTAACTTCAAGTGATAAAAGGTAGTTGTCAACAATTAGGAAAAACTTTAAACACAAATTAAATAAATACAATATCTAGACCTACAGTAAGCCACTTTGAGTAACTTTGGTCGTGTTATGATATGAACAAAGGAATCTAGCTTGAGGGCATTTTGTCTGTCCTGCCCTATGGAGAAGAACATGTAATGTCCATGGTCTTTTCATTGCAAAAAGTCCCTGATCTTCTCAAAAAATATATATGTTGGGACGCTTTTACGTCACTGGGAGGAAGGACGTCAACGTTGCACCACAACAACACCTGTAAAGGAGAAAAGCAAATAGACAAATAGACAAATAGACAAGATGATAAAAGCTTACAAAGACATTAATTGACACCCACGTCCAAGCAATAAACTCAAAGTACAAAGACAGACCCTGAAGTGTTGCTTACCTCGATCATCTCCTACTGATGGTTAGAGATGCTGAAAGAAAAAGTCCAGAAAAATAAATATGAATTAATATCCTGTAGCCTGTTGACTGCTACTAAAATGACTAAATGTACACACTTGGTGTGACAGCGTTTTTTGCCGATATGAAACAAACAGACAATCGTAACTGTCAAAAAATCAAGTTCATGATACAAAACCAACTTTTTATAAGAGGTTTTAAAAATAGGTTTTGGTTGACAAAAAAATCATGTCCCACACTAAGGCGTTGTTGACAGAATAGATGGATGTTCAATGCATGATTAATATACAGTTGAAGACGGAACTTTACAAACACCTTAGCCAAATATATTTAAACTTAGTTTTTCACAATTCCTGTCATTTAATCCTAGTAAAAAATCCCTGTGTTGGGTCAGTTAGGATCACCACTTCATTTTAAGAATTTGAAATATCAGAATAATAGTAGAGAGAAATATTTATTTCAGCTTGTATTTCTTTCATCACATTCCCAGTGGGTCAGAAGTTAATACACACTCAATTAGTATTTGGTAGCATTGCCTTTAAATTGTTGAACTTGGGTCAAACTTTCCGGGTAGCCTTCCACAAGCTTCCCACAGTAAGTTAGGTGAATTGTGGCCCATTCCTCCTGACAGAGCTGGTGTAACTGAGTCAGGTTTGAAGGCCTCCTTGCTCGCACATGTTTTTTCAGTTCTACCCACAAATGTTCTATGGGA
This sequence comes from Oncorhynchus clarkii lewisi, assembly GCF_045791955.1. Taxonomy (NCBI): domain Eukaryota; kingdom Metazoa; phylum Chordata; class Actinopteri; order Salmoniformes; family Salmonidae; genus Oncorhynchus; species Oncorhynchus clarkii. The sequence goes on along the minus strand of NC_092158.1, from coordinate 8,248,938 downwards.
TTGAGGTCAGGGCTTTGTGATGGCCACTTCAATACCTTGACTTTGTTGTCCTTAAGCCATTTTGTCACAAATTTGGAAGTATGCTTGGGGTCATTATCCATTTGGAAGACCCATTTGCGACCAAGATTTAACTTCCTGACTGATGTCTTGAGATGTTTCTTCATTATATCTACGTAATTTTCCTGCCTCAAGATGCCATCTATTTTGTGAAGTGTACCAGTCCCTCCTGCAGCAAAGCACCACCACAACATGATGCTGCCACCCCCGTGCTTCATGGTTGGGATGGTGTTCTTCGACTTGTAAGCCTCCCCCTTTTCCTCCAAACATAACGATGGTCATTGTGGCCAAACAGTTCTATTTTTGTTCTATTTTTGTTTCATCAGAGGACATTTCTCCAAAAAGTACGATATTTGTCCCCATGTGCAGTTGCAAACCATAGTCTGGCTTTTTTAATGGCTGTTTTGGAGCAGTGGCTTCTTCCTTGCTGAGCGGCCTTTCAGGTTATATCGATATGACTCATTTTACTGTGGATATAGATACTTTTGTACCTGTTTCCTCCAGCATCTTCACAAGGTCCTTTGCTGTTGATCTGGGATTGATTTGCGCTTTTCTCAACAAAGTATGTTCATCTCTAGGAGACAGAACACGTCTCCTTCCTGAGTGGTATGACGGCTGCGTGGTCCCATGGTGTTTATACCTGGGTACTATTTTTTTGTACAGATGAACGTGGTACCTTCAGGCGTTTGGAAATTGCTCCCAAGTATGAACCAGACTTGTGTAGGTCTACAATTGTTTTTCTGAGGTCTTGGCTGATTTCTTTTGATTTTCCCTTGATGTCAAGCAAAGAGGCACTGAGTTTGAAGGTAGGCCTTGAAATACATCCACAGGTACACCTCCAATTGACTAAAATGATGTCAATTAGCCTATCAGAATCATTTTCTGGAATTTTCCAATCTGTTTAAAATACACAGTCAACTTAGTGTATGTAAACCTCTGACCCACTGGAATTGTGATACAGTGAATTAGAAGTGAAATAATCTTTCTGTAAACAATTGTTGGAAAAATTACTTGTGTCGTGCTCAGAGTAGATGTCCTAACTGACTTGCCAAAACTATAGTTTGTTAACAAGACATTTGTGGAGTGGTTGAAAAACGAGTTTTAATGACTCCAACCTAAGTGTATGTAAACATCTGACTTCAACTGTAATTCACCAATACATTTCTTGGTACTCCAAAAATGTCTTCTATCAGGTTGTAAATCACGTTAGTGTTTGCTGCCTCCAGCCATTCGGGAAGCACTGTTTCAGTTTCAAAGGATGGAAATTTCACTACAATCAAACTAGGGCGATGAACAAGTCAGTCATAACCAGGCTAATAGGCTAGCGTATCTATTTACGTGGGTCTTTATTTAGCTAGCTAGCTGCTGGTAGGCATGCAATGTGATTGGAGGAGTGGGTGAATTACCAATTTAGTTTTTTCCTCATTTAGTGTTTTAGTGGCTACAGCTAGATGCAGGTGTCATTTGGTTAGCTAGCAAAACATGTACATTTCTTTGCTCACGGTTCGCACAAAATATGCTTTAAAGTACTTGAATTTGGCAATCAAATATTCAAATATAATCAAATCAAATGTTATCAAATCAAAAATATCAAATAGTCAAGTACCTGGATACCTTGAAAATCAGACATTTTCTCAAGTTGGTTCTTGAAAAGTATGTGAATTAAATTGAGGTAACAAAAAAATGATCAAATATGTTGTTATTATGAAACATATATTTGTCTTGCGAATTAAATTCCAGCCAGACTACCAAGTTTTATTTCCTCACGTGTTTGGTTGCCATGTGAGCTCGTTAACCCACACTGCCACTCAGCCAGGCAGGTACAGAACTGACTGATGAGGCGCTGCCAAATGTCACATCAATAGCTAAAATGCCGGGCAAATGTAGATTCAACCCTGCGAAACGCGCGGAATCATGAATGATTCATGAATGCTCGTTAGGTTTGCCTGCTCCAATTGGCCTTCATTCACCACTCTGTCCAGCGGGAAACTCCACCCACGACATAGACCGAGAGGTGAAACAAACTACCTCAGTCCAGACCTACTGTGGCAAGTAGCAGAGAGACGCCGCTGACAATGGGAATTCTTTTAACATCCATCGACTCCTGTTGTGTCAACAGACATCCCCCAAACACCCCCCCCCCTGACTCTCTGAGAATTATTAATTATTAATTAATTAATTAATTAGTTAAAAAAATATGTTGATGTTAAGGAAGGCACGTAAACCCTAATTGCTCCTCTAAGTCACTCAATTTTTTATATTTTTTATAAAATGTAAAATATGTATTGGAGGTGGAGAGTCATCAATCTCTACATGCATGTGTTTATCGTTGATTTATCAAGTTGGTGGGGTAGCTAATTAATTAAGGGTCCCCAAAGATAAGTTTATGTGTAGTGGGGCCCCTCTCTACCACACCTTTTCACATGTTGCAGCAAATCACTACTACTATTTCAGTCAGATGTCTAGCTAGCTATAACTAACTGGCCAGAAGGATAAAATGAAAAGCTAATGTTGAAAGGAGCCTGACCTCAGCAGGAGCAGTTGACTGAAATTAATCTAGCTATAGTCAAAAGATACTATAAGTTCTCATAAAGAAAATACAATGTCTTTATAGAGAGTAGTGAGACAGACAGTGGCGGGTCGGGGTGCAATGAATGAGGCAAAGGAGATACACAGAGAAGGAAAGCAGGGAGAGAGGTTCTACACAGAGAGAGGATCTACACAGAGAGAGAAAGCAGGGAGAGAGGTTCTACACATAGCGAGGATCTACACAGAGAGAGGATGCATTGAAGCAAGCAGGGAGAGAGGTTCTACACAGAGAGAGGACGCATTGAAGCAAGCAGGGAGAGAGGTTCTACACAGAGAGAGGATGCAGGGAGAGAGGTTCTACACAGAGAGAGGATGCATTGAAGCAAGCAGGGAGAGAGGTTCTACACAGAGAGAGGATGCAGGGAGAGAGCAAGCAGGGAGAGAGTTCTACACAGAGGATGCAGGGAGAGAGCAAGCAGGGAGAGAGGTTCTACACAGAGAGAGCAACCAGGGAGAGAGGTTATATACAGAGAGAGAAGGCAGGGAGAGAGGATCTACACAGAGAGAGGATCTACACAGAGAGAGGATCTACACAGAGAGAGCAAGCAGGGAGAGAGGTTCTACACAGAGAGAGCAAGCAGGGAGAGAGATTCTACCCAGAGAGAGCAAGCAGGGAGAGAGGTTCTACACAGAGAGAGGAGGCAGGGAGAGAGGATCTACACAGAGAGAGGAAGCAGGGAGAGGTTCTACACAGCAAGGCTACCAGGCTACTATCTCTCTCTTAACTCAGGCAAAGCTACCAGGCTACTATCTCTCTCTCTCTGCTCAGGCAAGGCCTCCAGCCTGCCATCTCTCTCTCTCTCTGCTCAGGCAAAGCTGCCAGGCTGCTATCTCCTATCTAATTGGGCCCCCTGAGTGCCACAGCTCCCTGACATGGTTCGCACCTCTGACTTATCCTGGACATCTTTAAGGTGGATCTATTCTCCCCTCTTTTCCCGGGCGTTCCTGTACCTTCTGCTCACTCTTGTCTCTTTGTGATTGGCTCAGATCACACGGGAAAGAAATGAACATCTGGCTTGCTGATTCTGTATGTTTTCAATGATTGTCTCTGTTATTTGGGCTCTCTAAGTCAGTGTCTGTTTCCCGTTCTCCTGTCTGCATGAATTGACTGAATTTCTATCACACTGCCCTGCGGGGGGGGGGGGGGGGGGTGAATAATATTTTAGAAAAGTTGTCTTGGGAATATAATTTAACTGTGTGTATAATATTGTGGAGAAATACTTTTATATAATAGAATTTCACTATGTCAATACAATTTCAATCATTTCGATATATCATTGTTGTACTATCGGTCGGTGTACTTTTAATTCTTGTTTTAAAACATCTCGTGGTGTTATGTTTGATAAATTATAGTTATAATTTATTACACTGGTAATAAATGTGTTACTAGCAGTGGGGTGTCTGGAGACATTAGACTGTTCCTCTGTCTCCTCTCTGATCGCGTTACACTGTTCCTCTGTCTCCTCTCTGATCACATTAGACTGTTCCTCTGTCTCCTCTCTGATCACATTAGACTGTTCCTCTGTCTCCTCTCTGATCACATCAGACTGTTCCTCTGACTCTTCTCTGATCACATTAGACTGTTCCTCTGTCTCCTCTCTGATCACATTAGACTGTTCCTCTGTCTCCTCTCTGATCACATCAGACTGTTCCTCTGACTCTTCTCTGATCACATTAGACTGTTCCTCTGTCTCCTCTCTGATCACATTAGACTGTTCCTCTGTCTCCTCTCTGATCACATTAGACTGTTCCTCTGACTCCTCTTCTGATCACATTAGACTGTTCCTCTGTCTCCTCTCTGATCACATTAGACTGTTCCTCTGACTCCTCTCTGATCACATTAGACTGTTCCTCTGACTCCTCTCTGATCACATTAGACTGTTCCTCTGTCTCCTCTCTGATCACATTAGACTGTTCCTCTGTCTCCTCTCTGATCACATTAGACTGTTCCTCTGTCTCCTCTCTGATCACATTAGACTGTTCCTCTGACTCCTCTCTGATCACATTAGACTGTTCCTCTGTCTCCTCTCTGATCACATTAGACTGTGCCTCTGTCTCCTCTCTGATCACATTAGACTGTTCCTCTGTCTCCTCTCTGATCACATTAGACTGTTCCTCTGACTCCTCTCTGATCACATTAGACTGTTCCTCTGTCTCCTCTCTGATCACATTAGACTGTTCCTCTGTCTCCTCTCTGATCACATTAGACTGTTCCTCTGTCTCCTCTCTGATCACATTAGACTGTTCCTCTGTCTCCTCTCTGATCACATTAGACTGTTCCTCTGTCTCCTCTCTGATCACATTAGACTGTTCCTCTGTCTCCTCTCTGATCACATTAGACTGTTCCTCTGACTCTTCTCTGATCACATTAGACTGTTCCTCTGTCTCCTCTCTGATCACATTAGACTGTTCCTCTGTCTCCTCTCTGATCACATTAGACTGTTCCTCTGACTCCTCTTCTGATCACATTAGACTGTTCCTCTGTCTCCTCTCTGATCACATTAGACTGTTCCTCTGACTCCTCTCTGATCACATTAGACTGTTCCTCTGTCTCCTCTCTGATCACATTAGACTGTGCCTCTGTCTCCTCTCTGATCACATTAGACTGTTCCTCTGTCTCCTCTCTGATCACATTAGACTGTTCCTCTGACTCCTCTCTGATCACATTAGACTGTACATCTGTCTCCGCTCTGATCACATTAGACTGTTCCTCTGTCTCCTCTCTGATCACATTAGACTGTTCCTCTGACTCCTCTCTGATCACATTAGACTGTTCCTCTGTCTCCTCTCTGATCAAATTAGACTGTTCCTCTGTCTCCTCTCTGATCACATTAGACTGTTCCTCTGTCTCCTCTCTGATCACATTAGACTGTTCCTCTGACTCCTCTCTGATCACATTAGACTGTTCCTCTGTCTCCTCTCTGATCAAATTAGACTGTTCCTCTGTCTCCTCTCTGATCACATTAGACTGTTCCTCTGTCTCCTCTCTGATCACATTAGACTGTTCCTATGTCTCCTCTCTGATCACATTAGACTGTTCCTCTGTCTCCTCTCTGATCACATTAGACTGTTCCTCTGTCTCCTCTCTGATCACATTAGACTGTTCCTCTGTCTCCTCTCTGATCACATTAGACTGTTCCTCTGTCTCCTCTCTGATCACATTAGACTGTTCCTCTGTCTCCTCTCTTATCACATTAGACTGTTCCTCTGTCTCCTCTCTGATCACATTAGACTGTTCCTCTGTCTCCTCTCTGATCACATTAGACTGTTCCTCTGTCTCCTCTCTGATCACATAAGACTGTTCCTCTGTCTCCTCTCTGATCACACTGCCTGGAAAAATCACGTTTTTAACTATACTGCCCCTTTAAGTAGTGCACTATATAGGGAATAGGGTTCTATAGCTCCTGGTCTAAAGTGGTGCACTATACAGGGAATAGGGTCTATAGGGCCTGGTCTAAAGTAGTGCACTATATAGGGAACAGGGTTCCATTTGGAACGCAGAGACAGTGAGGTAGGTGGGAAAAAGGGCTGTCTTACTCGACCAAACTATAGAGATCCGTCCCAGCCAAGCCAAATCAGCCAGTCAACTCCCAGCCCTCTGTCCCAATCTCATGGCCATGACGGTGTGGTGATTATTATCGATCGGCCAGTCGGCAGCTTAGCCAGCGCAGTGTGCTGATCAACTGATTCAGGAACAGGGCTCAGAGCAGAGCGGGTTGAAGCTGAGGCAGCTAAAATAAGGCCCCATCTTGATTGGGGCTCGAGATGAGATATGAGTGCCCAGATAAATGTAACTGATGATGAGCTGTGAATGGCCAAGCAAGAACCTCTCCTCCTCCTGCCCCGGCCCTTGGTGTAGTGACCACTTACCAGGGCTGGGAGGAAGAGGAGATTGATTAACTGTAACTGGTCCCTATACGGCTCTACTACAGGCCACCATCTTGGATCTGTAGTGACCACTGACCAGGGCTAGGAGGAAGAGGAGATTGATTAACTGTAACTGGTCCCTATACGGCTCTACTACAGGCCACCATCTTGGATCTGTAGTGACCACTGACCAGGGCTAGGAGGAAGAGGAGATTGATTAACTGTAACTGGTCCCTATACGGCTCTACTACAGGCCACCATCTTGGATCTGTAGTGACCACTGACCAGGGCTAGGAGGAAGAGGAGATTGATTAACTGTAACTGGTCCCTATACGGCTCTACTACAGGCCACCATCTTGGATCTGTAGTGACCACTGACCAGGGGTGGGAGGAAGAGGAGATTGATTAACTGTATCTGGTCCCTATACGGCTCTCCTACAGGCCACCATCTTGGATCTGTAGTGACCACTGTCCAGGGCTGGGAGGAAGAGGAGATTGATTAACTGTAACTGGCCCTTATAGCTCTCCTGTGAACGGCCATTTTGGTCCCTCACCGGTCGCAGCAGACCAGTTATTAGTGGGTATACAGGGAATCATTCTCCTGTGCTGTAGTAGTCCTGATGGAGAGGAGAGAGTGGAGGGTGGTTAAAGCATAGGAGAGGAAAGGAGAGAGGTCAGGAGAGTTGAAAGAGAGGAGGACAGGATGGTCAGAGGAGAGGAGGATGTTCAGAGGAGAGGAGGATGTTGAGAGGAGAGGAGGATGTTGAGAGGAGAGGAGGAAGTTGAGAGGAGAGGAGGATGGTCAGAGGAGAGGAGGATGTTGAGAAGAGAGGAGGATGGTCAGAGGAGAGGAGGATGTTGAGAAGAGAGGAGGATGGTCAGAGGAGAGGAGGATGTTGAGAGGAGAGGAGGATGTTGAGAGGAGAGGAGGATGTTGAGAGGAGAGGAGGATGGTTGGAGGAGAGGAGGATGGTCAGAGGAGAGGAGGATGTTGAGAAGAGAGGAGGATGGTCAGAGGAGAAAGAGAGGAGAGATCTCTTATGAATGGTCTCCTTTCCTCTCCTCTCCTCTCCTCTCCTCTCCTCTCCCCTCCTCTCCTCCTCTCCTCTCCTCTCCTCTCCTCTCCTCTCCTCTCCTCTCCTCCTCTCCTCTCCTCTCCTCTCCTCTCCTCTCCTCTCCTCTCCTCTCCCCTCCCCTCCTCTCCTCTCCTCTCCTCTCCTCTCCCCTCCTCTCCTCTCCTCCTCTCCCCTCCCCTCCCCTCCTCTCCTCTCCTCTCCTCTCCCCTCCTCTCCTCTCCTCTCCTCTCCCCTCCCCTCCTCTCCTCTCCTTTCCTCTCCTCTCCTCTCCTCTCCTCTCCTCTCCTCTCCTCTCCTCTCCTCTCCTCTCCTCTCCCCTCCTCTCCTCTCCTCTCCTCTCCTCTCCTCTCCTCTCCTCTCCTCTCCCCTCCCCTCCCCTCCCCTCCCCTCCCCTCCTCTCCTCTCCTCTCCCCTCCCCTCCCCTCCTCTCCTCTCCTCTCCTCTCCTCTCCTCTCCCCTCCTCTCCTCTCCTCTCCTCTCCTCTCCTCTCCAGGTCCCTTGACACATGGGGAAATTAGGTGGTTGGTTCTCAAACGTTTTTTTTCTGTGGCTCACTGATTCCTGATAGAAAGATTTATCAGATTGTCAACGAATGGTGACCGTAAGATCCTGGGCCATTTCGACCCCCTCTCTAACCTAATCAAATCAAATAAAATTGTACTTGTCACATGCTTCGTGAACAATAGGTGAACCCTCTAAAATTATCCAACCGCAATTGTTGCAACCCCTATTACTAGCCTGTTTTAACCTCTCTTTCATATAGTCTGAGATCACTGAAGATTGGAAAGCTGCCGCGGTCAGCCCCCTCTTCAAAAGGGGGAGACACCCTAGACCTAAACTGTTACAGACCTATATCCATCTTACCCTGCCCTGCCTCTAGACCCAAACTGTTATAGACCTATATCCATCCTACCCTGCCCTGCCTCTAGACCCAAACTGTTACAGACCTATATCCATCCTGCCCTGCCTTTCTAAAGTCTTCGAAAGCCAAGTTAACAAACAGATCACCGACCATCTCGAATCCCACCTTACCTTCTCCGCTATGCAATCTGGTTTCCGAGCTGGTCATGGGTGCACCTCAGCCACGCTCAAGGTCCTAAACGACATCATAACCGCCATCAATAAAAGACAATACTGTGCAGCCGTATTCGTCGACCTGATTGACTCTGTCAATCACCACATTCATATCGGCAGACTCAACAGCCTTGGTTTCTCAAATGATTGCCTTCCCTGGTTCACCAACTACTTCCCAGACAGAGTTCAGTGTATCAAATCGGAGGGTCTGTTGTCCGGACCTCTGGCAGTCTCTATGGGGGTGCCACAGGGTTCAATTCTCGGGCCGACTCTCTTCTCTGTACACATCAATGATGTCGCTCTTGCTGCTGGTGTCTCTGATCCACCTCTTTATTGTTATACAGCTGTCAATTCATTGGTCCTTAAATGGAAATGATATCCTTTCAATGTTTCACATTTGTTTTGGTCTTTATTGCTAACAAACAAGTTCCTTGCCGTCATCTCTCCCTTCCACTGGCCTCTTCCATTTTAGTTGTAATGCTGCAATCAGTTGGTTTGAATTTGGAAAAGAGCATTTACTGTATTTTTGTTAGCGGCATATGTGACAACTCACCCAGTCTTATTAGTGATATCATTAACAAACGTTAAACCGTTTTTAAACATTGCATCCAAAAATAATGGGGTTTAAATTATTTTTTTTTTAAATCAATTAGTATATTTGAGTTTAAACATAATATTTGTTCTGTATTTTCTGGTGGATTAAAAACTGAAATTGCAACCAGCTTTCTATGGCTTGTTTTGAAAACAGTGATATTTTGGAGATTTCGTTGTCAAATAACCCAGAGTGAGACATAGGACAAAAGGAAAGCCATTCTTACTCATCTGCTGGATTTAAATATAACTGTTGTATGACTGAAGTCTTTAGTGAGAGGGTCAACGATTTAAATTTAATACTTTTAACCCTCTGAGTTCGTGTTCCTTGTATGAATTGACTTGTTTCATTTTGTCGGGCTTGCTGCTCCAAATAAAGTGGAATATGTTTTGCTCATGTAATTTAAAAAACTATTTTTTACAGTGTAGGCAGGACCATCAGTAAATAGGGAACCTGGGATATGACTAATAATTAATCAGGGTGATTTTTTTCACAAATAGACAAGTATTTACCTTTCTCTGGTTGCAAGATCTAATCTATTTTTACTGACCTTCTATTAAAACACATTGTGGGCCTCCCGAGTGGCCAGCGGTCTACGTCACTGCATCGCAGTGCTAGAGGAGTCACTACAGACCCGGGTTCGATCTTTCCATGACATAGACTGACTTGCTTTTTCCATGACATAGACTGACCTGCTCTTTCCATGACATAGACTGACCACCTCTATCCATGACAGACTGACCAGGTGAATCCAGGTGAAAGATATGATCTCTTATTGATGTCACCTGTTAAATCCACTTCAATCAGTGTAGATGAAGGAGACAATTGAGGAAACCCTGAGACAATTGAGACATGGATTGTCTTTGTGTGTCATTCAGAGGGTGAATAAGGGCAGGATGAAAATATTTAAGTGCCTTTGAACTGGGTATGGTAGTAGATGCCAGGCGCACCGGTTTGTGTGAAGAACTGCAACGCTGCTGGCATGGTCCACCACCCAAAGCACATCCCAACAACTGTGGGAAGCATTGGAGTCAACATGTAGAGGCCAAGCGTCTGACGAAATGAGGCTATTCTGAGGGCAAAAGGGGGAGGGAGGAGCCTCAGGCCCCTCCCCCACCACGACCAGATATCTACAACACACTGTGTGCCCCCAGGCCCCTACTCCACCACTACCACATATCTACAACACACTGTGTGGCCTCAGGCCCCTACTCCACCACTACCACATATCTACAACCCAAAGTGTGGAATCAGGCCCCTCCTCCACCACTACCACATATCTACAACACACTGTGTGGCCTCAGGCCCCTCCTCCACCACTACCACATATCTACAACCCAAAGTGTGGAATCAGGCCCCTCCTCCACCACTACCACATATCTACAACACACTGTGTGTCCTCAGGCCCTCCTCCACCACTACCACATATCTACAACACACTGTGTGTCCTCAGGCCCCTCCTCCACCACTACCACATATCTACAACACACTGTGTGTCCTCAGGCCCTCCTCCACCACTACCACATATCTACAACACACTATGTGTCCTCAGGCTCCTCCTCCACCACTACCACATATCTACAACACACTGTGTGGCCTCAGGCCCCTCCTCCACCACTACCACATATATACAGTACTAAATCTATGTATTAGGAAGGTGTTCCTAATGTTTGATTAACACAGTGTATTTTTGTATTATAGTTGATTATGTCTCAGGTAAAGGTGGTCTACTACACAGCAGGTGAGCAGCTGAGCAGGGTGAGCAGGACGAGCAGGTAGGCAGGGTGAGCAGGACGAGCAGGTGAGCAGGATGAGCAGGACGAGCAGGTGAGCAGGGTGAGCAGCTGAGCAGGGTGAGCAGGGCGAGCAGGTGAGCAGGGTGAGCAGGTGAGCAGCTGAGCAGGGTGAGCAGGACGAGCAGGTGAGCAGGTGAGCAGGACGAGCAGGTGAGTAGATGAGCAGGTGAGCAAGGTGAGCAGGTGAGCAGGACGAGCAGGTGAGCAGGTGATCAGGTGAACAGGGTGAGCAGGACAAGCAGGTGATCAGGTGAGCAGGTGATCAGGTGAACAGGGTGAGTAGGACGAGCAGGTGATCAGGTGAGCAGGGTGGGCAGGACGAGCAGGTGAGCAGGTGAGCAGGATGAGCAGGACGAGCAGGTTATCAGGTGAGCAGGATGAGCAGGACGAGCAGGTTATCAGGTGAGCATGTGATCAGGGTCTCTCTGACTATAGTGTGTTTAATGTTATAGGTCTCAGTAGGTCTCAGTCATCTGCAGTGGCAGTGTGTAGATATGTGTGTTCTACCGTGTACTCTGTCGACCAGCTGACTGACCCAGGGGCATGACAGAGGAGAGAGCAGTGTTATCCTGTCAAGTTGTTGTTGTGCACCCTGGGTAACCTGTTGACGGTCGTAACAATCAAATAGTAGTTTTCTCCTCCCTCAACAACACATTTCAGAAAACACCTGCTGCCCAGTCAGATGTTACGAAATGGGGAAAAGTGTGTTTGACTCGGGAGAAATTCAATATGCTGGGAGGCTCAGTAAAGCAGCTGAATAATTATAGACAAAGTGTGTGTGTGTTTGTGTGTTGTGTGTGTTGTGTGAGTGTGTGTTGTGTGTGTTGTGTGTTGTGTGTGTTGTGTGTTGTGTGTGTTGTGTGAGTGTGTGTGTTGTGTGTGTGTGTCTGTGTGTTGTGTGTTGTGTGTGTTGTGTGAGTGTGTGTGTTATGTGTGTTTGTGTGTGTGTTGTGTGTGTGTGTTGTGTGTGTTGTGTGTGTGTGTGTTGTGTGTGTTGTGTGTGTGTGTGTGTGTTTGTGTGTGTGTGTGTGTGTGTGTGTGTGTGTGTGTGTGTGTGTGTGTGTGTGTGTGTGTGTGTGTGTGTGTGTAGCTGGATGAGAGCGGACACACACACACACAGACACCAGTAAACGGGTGCCTGTCTACTTCTGGACCTCTGTCGTTGACAGACTCTATCGCCTCGCAGATGAATCCTTGTCGACATTGAAGCCTCAAACTCACAGCCTTTTTGGATTGCTGTCACATGACCTGAAGTAATCCCTTCTGTATCACACACAACACACTCACACTCAACACACACACTCACACTTAACACACACAACACACACAACACACACAACACACTCAAACTCAACACACACACTCACACTTAACACACAACACACTCACACTTAACACACACAACACACACAACACACACAACACACTCACACTCAACACACACACTCACACGTAACACACACAACACACACACACAACACACTCAACACACACACAACACTCAACACACACTCAACACACTCAACACACACAACACACTCAACACACCAACACACTCAACACACTCACACTTAACACACACACAACACACTCACACTCAACACACACTCAACACACTCAACACACACAACACACTCAACACACTCACACTTAACACACACACAACACACTCAACACACACACTCACACTTAACACACACACAACACACTCAACACACACACTCACACTAAACACACACACAGCACTCAACACACACTCAACACACACAACACACACACCACACTCAACACACTCAACACACTCAACACACACAACACTCAACACACTCACACTTAACACACACACAACACACTCAACACACACAACACACACACTCACACTTAACAAACACACAACACACTCAACACACACAATCTGGACCATCTATTTCTGAAACTGTCCGCCGCCATTGTCGCAACCCCTATTACCAGCCTGTTCAACCTCTCTTTCATATCGTCTGAGATCCCCAAGGATTGGAAAGCTGCCGCGGTCATCCCCCTCTTCAAAGGGGGAGACACTCTAGACCCAAACTGTTACAGACCTATATCCATCCTGCCCTGCCTATCTAAGGTCTTCGAAAGCCAAGTCAACAAACAGATCACTGACCATCTCGAATCCCACCTTACCTTCTCCACTGTGCAATCTGGTTTCCGAGCTGGTCATGGGAGCACCTCAACCACGGTCATGTGGACATCAACCACGGTCATATGTGGACATCTGTAAGTACCTAGGTGTCTGGCTAGACTGTAAACTCTCCTTCCAGACTCATGTCTGTCTGTCTGTCTGTCTGTCTGTCTGTCTGTCTGTCTGTCTGTCTGTCTGTCTGAGTGTCTGTCTGAGTGTCTGTCTGTCTGTGTGTGTGTGTGTGTGTGAGTGTGTGTCTCTGTGTGTGTCTCTGTGTGTGTCTGTGTGTGTGTGTGTGTGTCTGTGTGTGTGTCTGTGTGCGTGTTTGTCACATCAAGGTCTCTGTGATGAGTAATTATCTCCAACCCATCATTTCAGACCAAGAGAACCTGCAAAAAGAGAGAAATCTCTCTATCCATTCTATTGAGTTCTCCATCCATTTCTCTCTTTCATTTTCTCTCCATCCATTTCTCTCTCCCTCTTTCTCTCACTCCATCAATTTTCCTTTAAAAATTATCAGGTTTGTTCTCAGCAGTGGCACACAGCAGTGGTCAGTCTCTCCCTGGCTCTCTCTCTCTCTCTCTCTCTCCATTTCTCTGTCTGTCCCTCTCACTCCCTGTCTGTCTCTCTCCCTCTTCCTCTCTCCCTCTCCCTGTCTCTCTCCCTGTCTCTCTCTCTCTGTCTCTCTTCCTGTCTCTCTCTCCCTCTCCCTCTCTCCCCGTCTCTCTCTCCCTGTCTCTCTCCCTGTCTCTCTCTCCCTGTCTCTATCTGTGTCTCTCTCCCTCTCCCTCTCCCTCTCCCTCTCTCTCTCTCTCCCTGTCTCTCTCTCTCTCCCTCCCTGTCTCTCTCTCTCTCCCTCCCTGTCTCTCTCTCTCCCTGTCTCTCTCTCTCCCTGTCTCTCTCTCCCTGTCTCTCTCTCCCTGTCTCTCTCTCTCTCTCTCTCTCTCTCTCTCTCTCTCTCTCTCTCTCCCTGTCTCTCTTTCTCCCTGACTCTCTCTCTCTCTCGCTCTCTCTCTCTCTCTCTCTCTCTCTCTCACTCCCTGTCTCTCTCTCTCTATTTTTCACTCACACCCTGAGATTTATGGTCTTGCAGAAACATTGATTTTGCTGCAGCATCACAGCGCTCAACATTTCTGATTGTTCTCATGGCGAGGAGCACACTGAATCCACAATGCAGGACATGCTGTGTGTGTGTGTGTGTGTGTGTGTGTGTGTGTGTGTGTGTGTGTGTGTGTGTGTGTGTGTGTGTGTGTGTGTGTGTGTGTGTGTGTGTGTGTGTGTGTGTGTGTGTTTGTGTGTGTGAATGAGTGTGTGGTGGTGGTGGGGTGGGGGGGGGGGACCCCACCGCCCACCGCCCCTGAGCAATAACCCTAGAAATGCCTTGAGAAATATGCAAATCATTGATTAGTTTGCATTGTGCTGCTACCTTGAAAGGACTCTGAGTTGATCTCTCATTGTCCAGACAGAGAATGTAAAAACACACATGTATATATATATATATATAGGAGAGGTTATGTAGGACAGAGAATAGAGAGAGGGGAGAGAGGAGAGGAGAGAGGGGATAGAGGAGAGAAGAGAGGGGAGAGAGGAGAGGAGAGAGAGGATAGGAGAGAGGAGAGAGGGGATAGAGGAGAGAAGAGAGGAGAGAGAGGAGAGGAGAGAGGGGATAGAGGAGAGAGGAGAGAGGGGATAGAGGAGAGAGGAGATAGAAGAGAGGAGAGGATAGAGGGGATAGAGGAGAGAGGAGAGGAGAGAGGGGAGAGAGGAGAGAGAGGATAGGAGAGAGAGGAGAGAGGGTGTAGAAGAGAGAGGATAGGAGAGAGGGGATAGAGGAGAGAGGGAATAGAAGAGAGAGGATAGGAGAGAGGGGATAGAGGAGAGAGGGGATGAGAGAGGGGATAGAGGAGAGAGGAGAGGAGAGAGAGGATAGGAGGGAGGGGATCGGAGAGAGAGGATATGAGAGAGGGGATAGAAGAGAGAAGATAGGAGAGAGAAGATAGGAGAGAGAGGATAGGAGAGAGAGGATAGGAGAGAGGGGAGAGAGGAGAGAGGGGGTAGAAGAGAGAGGATAGGAGAGAGAGGATTGGAGAGAGACAGAAATCTTGCTTGTTTGTAGGTGACCAAATACTTATTTTCCACCATAATACGCAAATAAATTCATTAAAAATCCTACAATGTGATTTTCTGTATTTTCTTTTCTCATTTTGTCTGTCATAGCTGAAGTGTACCTATGATGCAAATTACAGGCCTCTCTCATCTTTTTAAGTGGGAGAACTACTTTTTTGCCCCACTGTACCTGTTGAAAACTTTAATCCGTAACTTTTAGATTACCCAAATTTAGTAACGTAATCTTTACTCTACTTTTGGATGCCTTTCTCACCTCTTGTGACTCCCCATCCCGCATGAGGGAGCGTAATCATCGACTGACACTAATTAGCATAACGCAACGGACATAAATATTCCTAGAAAATATTCCTATTCATGAAAATCACAAGTGAAATATATTCAGACACAGCTTAGCCTTTTGTTAATCACCCTGTCATCTCAGACTTTCAAAATATGCTTTACAGCCAAAGCTAGACAAGCATTTGTGTAAGTTTATCGATAGCCTAGCATAGCATTTTGTCCAGCTTGGTCACGGAAATGAGAAAAGCAATCAAATTAAATCGTTTACCTTTGATGAGCTTCGGATGTTTTCATTCACGAGACTCCCAGTTAGATAGCCAATGTTCATTTTTTCCATATTATTTTAGTAGGTCGAAATTGTTCTACACGTTTGGCTGAGAAATCGACCGGAAATTACGGTCACGAAAACACCGAAAAATATTCCAAATTAGCTCCATAATATCGACAGAAACATGGCAAACGTTGTTTATAATCAATCTTCAAGGTGTTTTTCAAATATCTTTTCGATAATATAAACACCGGGACAATTACTTTTTCAGTAGGACCGATTGGAATAATGGCTACCTCTGTATTTTACGCGAGAGTCACTCTGAGAGCATCAGGTGACCACTTACACAATGTAGCCGCTTACGGGTATTCTTCAACATAAATGCGTAAAACTACGTCACAATGCTGTAGACACCTTGGGGAATACGGAGAAAAAGTAATCTGGTTGATAGCCCATTCACTGCTCAATAGGAACGCAGAGCTTTCAAAACATGAGTCACTTCCGGATTGGATTTTTCTCAGGCTTTCGCCTGCAATATCAGTTCCGTTATACTCACAGACAATATTTTTACCGTTTTGGAAACTTTAGAGTGTTTTCTATCCTAAGCTGTCAATTATATGCATATTCTAGCATCTTGTCCTAACAAAATATCCCGTTTACTTTGGGTACGTTATTTAAAAAAAAATGAAAATACTGCCCCCTAGTCACAAAAGGCGACATCTTCCTTCCTGTTCTCTCCTCTCTTGTAAATAATTTACTTCCTTACCCTGTCCACTCTGTTTCAGACCTTGTCCTGAATCAGGGGATGAGATACGTCTGAGTGTTTTGGTGATTCATGTATTGCTACACGCCACAGGATAGCCTGTGTCTGGGCATGTGCTTGTGTCTGGGTTTGGCACACACAGGAGAGGTAAAGATAATTCACTCAATTATATCTTACCTTTCTGTGCTAAGACGTGTAGCATATTGTATGCAGTGTTATGTTGTGTAGCGTGTTGTATGTAATGTGTTGTATGTAGTATGTTGTGTTTAATAAAACATGTAGTGTGTTGTATGTAGTGGTGTTTTTTTTATTTTACCTGTAGTGTGTTGTATGCAGTGGTGTTTTTTTTATTTTACCTGTAGTGTGTTGTATGCAGTGTTTAAAGTAGCATGTTGTATGTAGTGGTGTTTTTTTTAAATTATTTTACCTTTATTTAACCAGGCAAGTCAGTTAAGAACAAATTCTTATTTTCAATGACGGCCTGGGAACAGTGGGTTAACTGCCTGTTCAGGGGCAGAACGACAGATTTGTACCTTGTCAGCTCAGGGGTTTGAACTTGCAACCTTTCCGTTACTAGTCCAACGCTCTAACCACTAGGCTACCCTGCCGCCCCGTATGTTATGTAGCGTGTTGTATGTAGCGTGTGGTATGCTGTGTTTTATGTAACATGTTTTATGTATGTAGTATGTTGTATGTAGTGTGTTGTATGCAGTGTTAAATGTAGTGTGTTGTATGCAGTGTTTTATGTATCATATTGGATCTAGCGTGTTGAATGTAGTGTTGTACATAGCATGTTGTAAGTAGCATGTTGCATGTAGCATGTTGTATGTAACATGTTGTGTTTAATGATTTGTTGCGTGTTGTATCTAGTGTTTTATGTAGCATGTTGGATCTAGCGTGTTTAATGTAGTGTTGTACATAGCATGTTGTAAGTAGAATGTTGTATGTAGCATGTTGTATGTAGCATGTTGTGTTTAATGATTTGTTGCGTGTTGTATGTAGTGTTTTATGTAGCATGTTGTATATAGTGTTTTATATTATGTAGTGTGTTGTTTTCAGTTGTTTTCGTAGCGTGTTGTATGTAGCATGTTCTATGTGGTGTGTTGTATTTAGCCTATTGTATGCAGTGTTTTAATGTTGTGTAGCATGTTGTATGCAGTGTTTAATGTTGCATGTTTTATGTATGTAGTATGTTGTATGTAGTGTGTTGTATGCAGTGTTTAATGTAGTGTGTTGTATGCAGTGTTTAATGTAGTGTGTTGTATGCAGTGTTTAACGTAGTGTGTTGTATGCAGTGTTTAATGTAGCATGTTGTATGTAGCGTGTTGTATGTAGTGATTCATGTTATGTTGCGTGTTGTATGTAACGTGTGGTATGCAGTGTTTTATGTAGCATGTTTTATGTATGTAGTATGATGTATGTAGTGTGTTGTATGTGTTGTATGCAGTGTTTAATGTAGTGTGTTGTATGCCGTGTTTAATGTAGTGTGTTGTATGCAGTGTTTAATATAGTGTGTTGTATGCAGTGT
>NC_092158.1:8205758-8225758 GCF_045791955.1 Oncorhynchus clarkii lewisi | reverse complement strand
TTCCTTCCTTCCTTCCTTCCCTTGCTTCCCTCGCTTCCCTCGCTTCCCTTGCTTCCTTCCCCCTCCTCCCTCCCTTAATTCCACCCTTCCTCTCCTCTCTCTAGATGAATACATCACTCCTGGGCAGTATTGGCATGCTGAACTCTACCCCCCCCCCCCCCCCCCAGCTGAGGTGCATCAAGACCTACCAGCCCACCCGGGGACAGCCTGCCTCTCCTGGCTCTCAGAACGCCCTGAAGCTGGTCCCCCTAATCTGGACCTCCAGCCGGATCGTCATCCTCATGACCCACGGCGGCAAGGAGCACCGCTTCGTAATCTGAGGGGTCAGGAGTTTGAGGTTAAAGGTCACCACCGGGGGGGGGGGGGGGGGGGGGGTCAGCACTAATTGTTTACCTTGTTTAGTATTACTACCCTTTAATTTCTCTGTTATTTACACTGTTGTACCAATTCCCCCATTGTCTTTTTATCAACTTGTTGTTGTTCCTCTCCTCCCCAGACGTGTCCTCTGTTAGTAAAAGAGAAACAACACTAGTGTTGCTGTCTAGTTTTGTCTTGGTCTTTTCAAAGCCCTTGGTGTGATGACTCGGCCTCTAGATGTACACCTTTCACATGAGAAATCGGTGTGTGTGTGTGTGTGTGTGAGAGAGAGAGGTGTCAGGTGTGAAAGGTGTGTGTGTGTGTGTGTGTGTGTGAGAGAGAGGTGTCAGGTGTGTGTGTGTGTGTTACGCTTTTATCTTCTAAACTGCACCAAGCATCTCAGCCATGTGCTAAATAGGACACCCCCCCCCCCCCCCCCGCTCACCTCTACATCACCTGACAATAACACATTTACACATGAACACCTTACCGTACAAGGACACGAACCCCTCGTCTTTTCCCCCCTCCCAAACGTTTATATTTCACCACAAGGAGAGAGGTGCAAAACGTATCACTGCTAGGTCCTAGAGGGAGATTTACTTTATTATTGTGAACTGATAGTTTGCTCTGTCTGTCTTGTTTATTTTCCCTTGGATACTGAATATAATAATGTACAGTTGAAGTCGGAAGTTTACCTACACTCAGGTTGGAGTCATTAAAACTTGTTTTTCAACGACTCCACTAATTTCTTGTTAATAAACTATAGTTTTGGCAAGTCGGTTATTTCTCCATTTATCCAGTGCATACAGTTGGAGTCAGAAGTTTACATACACTCAGGTTGGAGTCATTAAAACTAGTTTTCCAACCACTCCACAAATTTCTTGTTAATAAACTATAGTTTTGGCAAGTCGGTTAGGACATCTACTTTGTGCATGACACAAGTAATTATTCCAACAATTGTTTACAGACAGATTATTTCACTTATAATTCACTGTATCACAATTCCAGTGGGTCAGAGGTTTACATACACTAAGTTGGCTGTGTTTTTAAACACCTTGGAAAATTCCAGAAAATGATGTCATGACTTTAGAAGCTTCTGATAGGCTAATTGACATAATTTTAGTCAATTGGAGTTGTACCTGTGGATGTATTTCAAAGCCTACCTTCAAACTCAGTGACTATTTGCTTGACATCATGGGAAAATCAAAAGAAATCAGCCAAGACCTCAGAAAAAAAATTGTAGATCTCCACAAGTCTGGTTCATCCTTGGGAGCAATTTCCAAACACCTGAAGGTACCACGTTCATCTGTACAAACAATAGTACGCAATTATAAACACCATGGGACCACGCAGCCGTCATCCTGCTCAGGAAGGAGACGTGTTCTGTCTCCTAGAGATTAACGTACTTTGGTGTGAAAAGTGCAAATCAATCCCAGAACAACTGCAAAGGACCTTGTGAAGATGCTGGAGGAAACAGGTACAAAAGTATCTATATCCACAGTAAAACGAGTCCTATATCGACATAACCTGAATGGCCGTTCAGCAAGGAAGAAGCCACGGCTCCAAAACCACCATAAAATGCCAGACTAAGGTTTGCAACTGCACATGGGGACAAAGATCGTACTTTTTGGAGAAATGTCCTCTGGTCTGATGAAACACAAATAGAACTGTTTGGCCATATTAACCATTGTTGTGTTTGGAGGAAAAAGGGGGAGGCTTGCAAGCCAAAGAACACCATCCCAACCGTGAAGCATGGGGGTGGCAGCATCATTTTGTGGCGGTGCTTTGCTGCAGGAGGGACTGGTGCACTTTGCAAAATAGATGGCATCATGAGGCTGGAAAATTATGTGGATATATTGAAGAAAAATCAGTCAGGAAGTTAAAGCTTGGTCGCAAATGGGTCTTCCAAATGGACAATGACCCAAGCATACTTCCAAAGTTGTGGCAAAATGGATTAAGGACAACAAAGTCAAGGTATTGGAATGGCCAACACAAGCCCTTACCTCAATCCTACAGAAATGCTGTGGGTAGAACTGAAAAAGCATTTGCGAGCAAGGAGGCCTACAAACCTGACTCAGGAGGCCTTACAAAACTTACACCAGCTCTGTCAGGAGGAATGGGCCAAAATTCACCCAACTTATTGTTTGAAGCTTGTGGAAGGCTTCCCGAAACGTTTGACCCAAGTTAAACAATTTAAAGGCAATGCTCCCAAATACTAATTCAGTGTATGTAAACTTCTGACCCACTGGGATTGTGATGAAAGAAATAAAAGCTGAAATAAATCATTATCTCTACTATTATTCTGACATTTCACATTCTTAAAATTAAAGTGATGATCCTAACTGACCTAAGACAGGGAATTTTTACTAGGATTAAATGTCAGGAATTGTGAAAAACTGAGTTTAAATGTATTTGGCTAAGGTGTATGTAAATTTCTGACTATATGCACTACTGTTCAAAAGTTTGGGGTCACTTAGAAATGTCCTTGTTTTTGAAAGAAAAGCACATTTTTCGTCCATTAAAATAGCATCAAATTGATCATAAAAACAGTGTAGACATTGTTAATGTTGTAAATGACTGTAGCTGGAAACTGCAGATTTATTATGGAATATCTACATTAGACGTACAGAGGCACATTATCAGCTATTAATATATATATATATATATATATATATATATATAGTCAATGGATGGCAGCAGGCTACAAGTGTTGTTAGGGTCCCTGTGAGTTCCCTGCTCTGCTGCTGCTGGACCTCCTGCCCACTCCTCTCCTCTCCAGCTCCTCATCTCCTCTCCAGCTCCTCCTCTCCTCTCCAGCTCCTCCTCTCCTCTCCAGCTCCTCCTCTCCTCTCCAGCTCTCCAGCTCCTCCTCTCCTCTCCAGCTCCTCATCTCCTCTCCAGCTCCTCATCTACTCTCCAGCTCCTCCTCTCCTCTCCAGCTCCTCCTCTCCTCTCCTGCCCACTCCTCTCCTCTCCAGCTCCTCCTCTCCTCTCCTGCTCCTCATCTCTGCTCCTGTCAAGTTCCTTTCATTAGCAGTGTAAAAGCTTCTAACGCCAGAGAACACCTGCAAGCCCAAGCGTGTCAAAGCTTTTCACAAGTTCTCTCCGCAAAAAAAGAAAAAGTACATTTTTCCACAATCTTGTCAAACAACATTTGAAGGCCTTGACTTACTTCCCTCCAGTCAAGCAACCTTGCAATATCTTAATCTCTTTCTCCTCTGTCCACTGTAATAGCTTCAGAAAATGTGTTTTTGGCAGTTTCTCAGCGAGGAAAAAAAAGACAGATTGAGAGGTACGAGGTTGACTGGCAGTGATTTCATCTCAGCCTTGGGCTCTGTTTTTCTTTCAGACTTCCAGGCCTACATTACGTTATGTTATTATTTCAAAACAAGATGAATGGGACATCTCAATGTCACCTTGGGGGATCTCCCCTGTTATAATAATGCTTTATGAAACAGAGCTGCTATCTCTGTTGTCTTTATTCCTGATCCTGAGCACTGGTCTGAAGTTTAGAGTTGCCGTGGGTGGCATATAACCTGGGTGGTAACTAACATGGGTGGTAACTCACCTGGGTGGTAACTAACCAGGGTGGTAACTCACCTGTGTGGTAACAAACCAGGGTGGTAACTCACCTGTGTGGTAACTCACATGGGTGGTAACTCACCTGGGTGGTAACTCACCTGAGTGGTGACCCCCCCTGGTTGCTAACTAACCTATGTGGTAACTAACCTGGGTTGTAACTCACCTGAGTGGTGACTAACCTCTGTGTTAATTCATCTGTGTGGTAACTAACCTGTGTGGTAACTAACCTGGGTGTTAACTCCCCTGTGTGGTAACTAACCTATGTGGTAACTAACCTGGGTGGTAACTCACCAGGGTGGTGACTCACCTGTGTGGTAACTCACCTGAGTGGTAACTAACCTGTGTGGTAACTAACCTGGGTGGTAACTCACAAGGATGGTGCCTCACAAGGGTGGTGACTCACCTGTGTGGTAACTAACCAGAGTGGTAACTAACCTGTGTGGTAATTAACCTGTGTGGTAATTAACCTGTGTGGCAACTAACCTGTGTGGTAACTAACCTGGGTGGTAATTAACCTGGGTGGCGACTCACCTGTGTGGTAACTAACCAGAGTGGTAACTCACCTGAGTGGTAACTAATCTGTGTGGTAATTAATCTGTGTGGTTACTAACCTGTGTGGTAACTCACCTGTGTGGTGACTCACCTGAGCGGTGACTCACCTGGGTGGTGCCTCACCTGGGTGGTTACTCACCTGAGTGGTGACTAACCTGAGTGGAAACTAACCTGTGTGGTAACTAACCTGGGTGGTAACTCACCAGGGTGGTGACTCACCTGTCTGGTAACTCATTTGTGTGGTGACTCACCTGAGTGGTATCTCATCTGTGTGGTGACTCACCTGAGTGGTATCTCACCTGAGTGGTGACTCACCTGAGTGGTATCTCACCTGAGTGGTGACTCACCTGTGTGGTGACTCTTCCTGAGTTGTGACTAACCTGAGTGGTGACTAACCTGAGTGGTGACTCACCTGAGTGGTGACTCACCTGAGTGGTGACTCACCTGAGTGGTGACTCACCTGAGTGGTGATTCACCTGGGTGGTCTCTCACCTGAGTGGTGACTCACCTGAGTGGTGATTCACCTGGGTGGTCTCTCACCTGAGTGGTGACTCACCTGTGGGGTGACTAACCTGAGTGGTAACTAACCTGAGTGGTGACTAACCTGGGTGGTTTCTCACCTGAGTTGTGACTAACCTGAGTGGTGACTAACCTGAGTGGTGACTAACCTGGGTGGTTTCTCACCTGAGTTGTGACTAACCTGAGTGGTGACTAACCTGAGTGGTATCTCACCTGAGTGGTGACTAACCTGAGTGGTGATTCACCTGGGTGGTCTCTCACCTGAGTGGTGACTCACCTGTGGGGTGACTCACCTGAGTGGTGCCTCACCTGTGAGAGAGACAGACATCCATTCCTAGACTGGTACCTGAATATACCTCCTGGCCCTGCTGTGCTCGGCTGCGTTCAGGCAAAGGGTGAAGTTGTCCCTAGAAGCTGATCTTGTGTCAGATTTGCATTTTCCCCACTAATGGTTAAGGTTAGGGTTGGGGAATAAGAAGCTGATTCTAGATCTGTACATATGGGTAACTTTAGAAGTACCTTCTGGAGCAGGGGTACTCATATCTTATCCTTAGAGGTCCAGAGCCTGCTGGTTTCCTGTTGTACCTGATAATTAATTGCACACACCTGGTGTCCCAGGTCTAAATCAGTCGCTGATTTTTTTTTAAGTACAGGAGAACTGTCTTCGAGGTCCAGAGTTGAGTTTGAGGGCTGTAGTAGAGGATTGCCATGCAGTATGATGAATTCCCACCAATACAGTGTTTGTTTACATGGAGAAGTCTGTCATTGTGTGTGTGTGTGTGTGTGTGTGTGTGTGTGTGTGTGTGTGTGTGTGTGTGTGTGTGTGTGTGTGTGTGTGTGTGTGTGTGTGTGCGTTGGAGACCAGGGCGGTACTGGTCCCTGGCAGGACCCCCTCTTTAGGGGGATTAGAGTACTGGTCCTCTCTCCTTCCTTACCTCCTTTCCTTCCTGCCCTCTGTCATTAACCCCCATCTCTCTCTCTCTCTCTCTCCCTTTCTTTCTCTTTCCCTTTCCTTCTCTCTCCCTTTCCTTCTCTCCTCCTTTCTTCTCTCCTCCTCCTGACCAGGCGACCTGCTGTCTGTGTGTTGTAGCTATGCTCTAAAGGTGCCTTACCTACAGTGTTCCGTGAATACTAATTCGTATGTAGGCTACCGTACTTGTCACTGTCGTGTATAAGTCGTGTATAAGTGTTTACGATCGTTCACCTAATATATTATATTGATGAAGACATACTGTAAAGGCTGTGTTAAATTAGAAAAATGATATGTTCCCGACAACAACTAGGCTTAGTGTGAATGACTCATGATGATTCCTTAATGATTACAAAGTGCACATGTAGCTGTGTGAAACTTCGAGTGAATGACTCATGATTCATGTTGATTCCTTAATGATTCAGACCGGTGTCTTGTGTGAAACCTAGTCCTCCTGTGCTAGCAAGGCAGAGGTCCAAATTCTGCGCCAGGTATGGGCCGACTCGGAAGGAAGTGATACTCTCTAAGTAAGCAGTGTGACGTCCTCTACCCACACACACACACACACACACACACACACACACACACAGAGAGAGATAGGGTGAGTCCGCAATGGCAAGACCTTATTCCCTGGGGTTCTTGTTTAGAGTAGTGCAACTGGCAGCCCCCCCCCCCCCCCCAGGGTTGAGCATTAGAATAATACACAATTTGCAATTTCCAAATGTGTTTGTTCATCAGCAGTTTCTCTTATGTCAGTCACTGACAGTAACTCAATTAGCCCTTGTCAGCTAAAAAAAGTTTTAGATTGTTAAATTAGTCTAGGCACCATTTTAAAACGTAATCATGGTGGAATTACCATGACAACATTTCACTTAGGGCCCCCGAAAAGGTTAAGGCCGGCTCAGACTTCATGTGTGGGTACGCAAACCCGTGGGCTGCTTCGGCCCCTGAGTTATGATTATTTTGTGCCCCACCCCCCACCCCTATCAAAGTTGCCCATCCCTGATTATGGGGAATAGAGACTGCCATTTGGGATGTGACAAGGTAGCTGTCGGAATGAGGGATCCATTAAGAAGCTTGTTATATATCTTGAAAGTTATTTTCATCCTGTCAGAACTATAGAACAATACAGCATTGACTGATTGAGGGAGGGAGGGAGGGAGGGAGGGAAGGAAGGAAGGAAGGAAGGAAGGAAGGAAGGAAGGAAGGAAGGAAGGAAGGAAGGAAGGAAGGAGGGAGGGAGGGAGGGAGGGAGGGAGGGAGGGAGGGAGGGAGGGAGGGAGGGAGGGAGGGAGGGAGGGAGGGAGGGAGGGAGGGAGGGATGGAGGGATGGAAGGAAGGAAGGAGGGATGGAGGGGGGATGGATGGATGGCGGGATGGAAGGAAGGAGGGATGGAGGGAGGGATGGAAGGAAGTAATGAGGGATGGAGGGAGGGAGGGAAGGAAGGAGGGATGGAGGGGGGGATGTATGGAAGGAAGGAGGGATGAAAGGAAGGAGGGATAGAGGGATGGAAGGAAGGAGGGATGGAAGGAAGGAAGGAAGGAAGGAAGGAAGGAAGGAAGGAAGGAAGGAGGGAGGGAGGGAGGGAGGGATGGAAGGAAGGAGGGAGGGAGGGAGGGAGGGAGGGAGGGAGGGAGGGAGGGAGGGAGGGATGGATGGAGGGATGGAAGGAAGGAAGGAGGGATGGAGGGGGGTTGGATGGATGGAGGGATGGAAGGAAGGATGGATGGAGGGATGGAAGGAAGGAAGGAGGGATGGAGGGGGGTTGGATGGATGGAGGGATGGAAGGAAGGAGGGATGGAGGGAGGGATGGAAGGAAGTAAGGAGGGATGGAGGGAGGGAGGGAAGGAAGGAGGGATGGAGGGGGGATGTATGGAAGGAAGGAGGGATGAAAGGAAGGAGGGATAGAGGGATGGAAGGAAGGAGGGATAGAGGGATGGAAGGAAGGAGGGATGGAGGGAGGGATAGAAGGAAGGAAGGAGGGATAAAGGGATGGAAGGAAGGAGGGATGGTAGAAAGGAGGGATGGAAGGAAGGAGGGATGGAGGGAGGAGGGAAGGAAGGAAGGAAGGAAGGAAGGAAGGAAGGAAGGAAGGAAGGAAGGAAGGAAGGAAAGAGGGATGGATGGAAGGAGGGAGGGATGGAATGAAGGAAGGAGGGATGGAAGGACGGAAGGAGGGATGGAAGGAAGGATGGATGGAAGGAGGGTTGTAAGGAAGGAGGGATGGAAGGAGGGTTGGAAGGAAGGAGGGATGGAAGGAAGGAGGGATGGAAGAAAGGTGGGATGGAAGGAAGGAGGGATGGAGGGAGGAGGGATGGAAGGAAGGAGGGATGGAGGGAGGAGGGATGGAGGAAGATGAAAGGTACTGTAGGGAGGAGGGATGGAGGAAGATGAAAGGTACTGTAGGGAGGAGGGATGGAGGAAGATGAAATGTACTGTAGGGAGGGGAAAGAGGACCGATATGCCCCTCTGTAATCGAACAGTCAGAGTAATTACACACCTCAGTCTTTATTCTCTATTTTAGTGTGTGTGTGTGCGTGCGTGCGTGCGTGCGTGCGTGTACACTCCCCCAGCTCAGAAAGATTCACCTCAAACTAGATAATTAGTCCACTGAGAAGCCTGCTCCTCATAGACCCATCTCTAGTCTCCGCTACTAAAACACATACACACTAATCACTCCAACTTTGATCAGGATTCTGAATTTCTAATCATAGAGAAATTATATGTTATCATTGATTTGGGTAGATTTTGATATTACTGATTAACTGACTTTTCTACATTTTTATTTATGTTTTATTTATAACATCTATATTTTAATACGGTGGGAGAAAATTGGTCTCAATAGTTAGTTAGTTTCTGATATTTAATATATATATATATTTTTAGGAAATATGAAAGTAGTGTGAGGAGTGTTGGCTTTTATTTAAACTTTAATTTGTCCAGAATGTCCCATTGAGGTCAGAATTATATTACAAATGTGACCTGGTCTGCAAATCCAGCACCATGTTGTTACGTAGCTCTCCCCACCAGACAGCCATGTTGTTACGTAGCTCTCCCCACCACACAGCTATGTTGTTACGTAGCTCTCCCCACCACACAGCCATGTTGTTACGTAGCTCTCCCCACCACACAGACATGTTGTTACGTAACTCTCCCCACCACACAGCCATGTTGTTACGTAGCTCTCCCCACCACACAGCCATGTTGTTACGTAGCTCTCCCCACCACACAGCCATGTTGTTACGTAGCTCTCCCCACCACACAGCCATGTTGTTACGTAGCTCTCCCCACCAGACAGCCATGTTGTTACGTAACTCTCCCCACCACACAGCCATGTTGTTACGTAGCTCTCCCCACCACACAGCCATGTTGTTACGTAGCTCTCCCCACCAGACAGCCATGTTGTTATTTAACTCTCCCCACTACACAGCCATGTTGTTACGTAGCTCTCCCCACCAGACAGCCATGTTGTTACATAGCTCTCCCCACCACACAGCCATGTTGTTACGTAACTCTCCCCAACACACAGCCATGTTGTTACGTAACTCTCCCCAACACACAGCCATGTTGTTACGTAGCTCTCCCCACCACACAGCCATGTTGTTACGTAGCTCTCCCCACCACACAGCCATGTTGTTACGTAGCTCTCCCCACCACACAGCCATGTTGTTACGTAGCTCTCCCCACCACGCAGCCATGTTGTTACGTAACTCTCCCCACCGCACAGCCATGCTCTCCCCACCACACAGCCATGTTGTTACGTAGCTCTCCCCACCACACAGCCATGCTCTCCCCAACCCACAGCCATGTTGTTACGTAGCTCTCCCCACAACACAGCCATGTTGTTACATAGCTCTCCCCACAACACAGCCATGTTGTTACATAGCTCTCCCCACCACACAGCCATGCTCTCCCCACCACACAGCCATCTTGTTACGTAACTCTCCCCACCGCACAGCCATGCTCTCCCCACCACACAGCCATGTTGTTACGTAGCTCTCCCCACCACACAGCCATGCTCTCCCCAACCCACAGCCATGTTGTTACGTAGCTCTCCCCACAACACAGCCATGTTGTTACATAGCTCTCCCCACAACACAGCCATGTTGTTACATAGCTCTCCCCACCACACAGCCATGCTCTCTCCACCACACAGCCATGTTGTTACGTAACTCTCCCCACCGCACAGCCATGCTCTCCCCACCACACAGCCATGTTGTTACGTAGCTCTCCCCACCACACAGCCATGCTCTCCCCAACCCACAGCCATGTTGTTACGTAGCTCTTCCCACAACACAGCCATGTTGTTACATAGCTCTCCCCACCACACAGCCATGCTCTCCCCACCACACAGCCATGTTTCTACGTAGCTCTCCCCACCACGCAGCCATGTTGTTACGTAGCTCTCCCCACAACACAGCCATGTTGTTACGTAGCTCTCCCCACCACACAGCCATGTTGTTACGTAGCTCTCCCCAACCCACAGCCATGTTGTTACGTAGCTCTCCCCACAACACAGCCATGTTGTTACATAACTCTCCCCACCACACAGCCATGCTCTCCCCACCACACAGCCATGTTGTTACGTAACTCTCCCCACCGCACAGCCATGCTCTCCCCACCACACAGCCATGTTGTTACGTAGCTCTCCCCACCACACAGCCATGCTCTCCCCAACCCACAGCCATGTTGTTACGTAGCTCTCCCCACAACACAGCCATGTTGTTACATAGCTCTCCCCACAACACAGCCATGTTGTTACATAGCTCTCCCCACCACACAGCCATGCTCTCCCCACCACACAGCCATGTTGTTACGTAACTCTCCCCACCGCACAGCCATGCTCTCCCCACCACACAGCCATGTTGTTACGTAGCTCTCCCCACCACACAGCCATGCTCTCCCCAACCCACAGCCATGTTGTTACGTAGCTCTTCCCACAACACAGCCATGTTGTTACATAGCTCTCCCCACCACACAGCCATGCTCTCCCCACCACACAGCCATGTTGTTACGTAGCTCTCCCCACCACGCAGCCATGTTGTTACGTAGCTCTCCCCACAACACAGCCATGTTGTTACGTAGCTCTCCCCACCACACAGCCATGTTGTTACGTAGCTCTCCCCAACCCACAGCCATGTTGTTACGTAGCTCTCCCCACAACACAGCCATGTTGTTACATAACTCTCCCCACCACACAGCCATGCTCTCCCCACCACACAGCCATGTTGTTACGTAACTCTCCCCACCGCACAGCCATGCTCTCCCCACCACACAGCCATGTTGTTACGTAGCTCTCCCCACAACACAGCCATGTTGTTACATAGCTCTCCCCACCACACAGCCATGCTCTCCCCAACCCACAGCCATGTTGTTACGTAGCTCTCCCCACCACACAGCCATGTTGTTATGTAGCTCTCCCCACCACACAGCCATGTTGTTACGTAGCTCTCCCCACAACACAGCCATGTTGTTACGTAGCTCTCCCCACCACACAGCCATGCTCTCCCCAACCCACAGCCATGTTGTTGCGTAGCTCTCCCCACAACACAGCCATGTTGTTACATAGCTCTCCCCACCACACAGCCATGCTCTCCCCAACCCACAGCCATGTTGTTACGTAGCTCTCCCCACCACACAGCCATGTTGTTACGTAGCTCTCCCCACCACACAGCCATGTTGTTACGTAACTCTCCCCAACACACAGCCATGTTGTTACGTAGCTCTCCCCACCACACAGCCATGTTGTTACGTAGCTCTCCCCACCACACAGCCATGTTGTTACGTAACTCTCCCCAACACACAGCCATGTTGTTACGTAGCTCTCCCCACCACACAGCCATGTTGTTACGTAGCTCTCCCCACCACACAGCCATGTTGTTACGTAGCTCTCCCCACCACACAGCCATGTTGTTACGTAGCTCTCCCCACCACACAGCCATGTTGTTACGTAACTCTCCCCAACAAACAGCCATGTTGTTACGTAGCTCTCCCCACCACACAGCCATGTTGTTACGTAGCTCTCCCCACCACACAGCCATGTTGTTACGTAGCTCTCCCCACCACACAGCCATGTTGTTACGTAGCTCTCCCCACCACACAGCCATGTTGTTACGTAACTCTCCCCACCAGACAGCCATGTTGTTACATAACTCTCCCCACCACACAGCCATGTTGTTACGTAACTCTCCCCACTACACAGCCATGTTGTTACGTAACTCTCCCCACTACACAGCCATGTTGTTACGTAGCTCTCCCCACCACACAGCCATGTTGTTACATAGCTCTCCCCACAACACAGCCATGTTGTTACGTAGCTCTCCCCACCACACAACCATGTTGTTACGTAGCTCTCCCCAACCCACAGCCATGTTGTTACGTAGCTCTCCCCACAACACAGCCATGTTGTTACATAGCTCTCCCCACCACACAGCCATGCTCTCCCCACCACACAGCCATGTTGTTACGTAACTCTCCCCACCGCACAGCCATGCTCTCCCCACCACACAGCCATGTTGTTACGTAACTCTCCCCACCGCACAGCCATGCTCTCCCCACCACACAGCCATGTTGTTACGTAGCTCTCCCCACCACACAGCCATGCTCTCCCCAACCCACAGCCATGTTGTTACGTAGCTCTCCCCACAACACAGCCATGTTGTTACATAGCTCTCCCCACCACACAGCCATGCTCTCCCCAACACATAGCCATGTTGTTACGTAGCTCTCCCCACCACACAGCCATGTTGTTACGTAGCTCTCCCCACCACACAGCCATGTTGTTACGTAGCTCTCCCCACCACACAGCCATGTTGTTACGTAGCTCTCCCCACCACACAGCCATGTTGTTACGTAGCTCTCCCCACCAGACAGCCATGTTGTTACGTAGCTCTCCCCACCACACAGCCATGTTGTTACGTAGCTCTCCCCACCAGACAGCCATGTTGTTACGTAGCTCTCCCCACCACACAGCCATGTTGTTACGTAGCTCTCCCCACCACACAGCCATGTTGTTACGTAGCTCTCCCCACCACACAGCCATGTTGTTACGTAGCTCTCCCCACCACACAGCCATGTTGTTACGTAGCTCTCCCCACCACACAGCCATGTTGTTACGTAACTCTCCCCACCAGGTAGCCATGTTGTTACATAACTCTCCCCACCACACAGCCATGTTGTTACGTAACTCTCCCCACTACACAGCCATGTTGTTATCTAACTCTCCCCACTACACAGCCATGTTGTTACGTAGCTCTCCCCACCAGACAGCCATGTTGTTACGTAGCTCTCCCCACCACACAGCCATGCTCTCCCCACCACACAGCCATGTTGTTACGTAGCTCTCCCCACCACACAGCCATGTTGTTACGTAGCTCTCCCCACCACACAGCCATGTTGTTACGTAGCTCTCCCCACCACACAGCCATGTTGTTACGTAGCTCTCCCCACCAGACATATATTACATTGGAGGTGAAAGGAAGTTAATGAGTCCAGTTTCCCTCAGAGAAAAACAGACATAGAGAGATGACTCTCAATGCGTCTCAAATTGCACACTATCCCCTACATAGTGCACTAGTTTTGACATGGGCTCTATCGGCCCAGGTGAAAAGTAGTGCACTACATAGGGAATATGATGCCATTTGGACGCACAGTGTAATGTAATGGGGCAAGTAGCAGTGATAGAAACCCCTAGTGTTATTAAACCCCGATATGGCCCCTAGTGTTAGTTACACCCCTGGTATAGTCCCTAGTGTTAGTTACACCCCTGGTATAGTCCATAGTGTTAGTTACACCCCTGTTATTGCCCCTAGTGTTAGTTACACCCCTGGTATAGTCCCTAGTGTTAGTTACACCCCTGGTATGTCCCATAGTGTTACAGTCACACCCTGATATAGCCCCTAGTGTTAGTTACACTCCTGGTATAGTCCCTAGTGTTAGTTACACCCCTGGTATTGCACCTAGTGTTAGTTACACCCCTGGTATTGCCCCTAGTGTTAGTTACACCCCTGGTTTTGCCCCTAGTGTTAGTTACACCCCTAGTATAGTCCCCAGAGTTAGTTACACCCCTGGTAATGCCCCTAGTGTTAGTAACACCCCTGGTATAGTCCCTAGTGTTAGTTACACCCTTGGTATTTCCCCTAGTGTTAGTTACACCCCTGGTATTGCCCCTAGTGATAGTTACACCCCTGGTATAGTTCCCAGAGTTAGTTACACCCCTGGCATTGCCCCTAGGGTTAGTTACACGCCTGGTATAGTCCCTAGTGTTAGTTACACCCCTGGTATAGTCCCTAGTGTTAGTTACAGCCCTGGTATAGTTCCTAGTCTTAGTTAAGCATGGTATAGTCCCTAATGTTAGTTACACCCCTGGTATTGCCCCTAGTGTTAGTTACACCCCTGGTATAGTCCCTAATGTTAGGTACACCCCTTGTATTGCCCCTAGTGTTAGCTACACCCCTGGTATAGTCCCTAGTGTTAGGTACACCCCTGGTATGTCCCATAGTGTTACAGTTACACCCTGGTATAGACCCTAGTGTTAGTTACACCCCTGGTATTGCCCCTAATGTTAGTTACACCCCTGGTATTTCCCCTAGTGTTAGTTACACCCCTGGTATTGCCCCTAGTGTTAGTTACACCCCTAGTATAGTCCCCAGAGTTAGTTACACCCCTGGTAATGCCCCTAGTGTTAGTAACACCCCTGGTATAGTCCCTAGTGTTAGTTACACCCCTGGTATTTCCCCTGGTGTTAGTTAAACCCCTGGTATTGCCCCTAGTGATAGTTACACCCCTGGTATAGTCCCCAGAGTTAGTTACACCCCTGGTATTGCCCCTAGTGTTAGTTACACCCCTGGTATAGTCCCTAGTGTTAGTTACACCCCTGGTATAGTCCCTAGTGTTAGTTACACCCCTGGTATAGTCCCTAGTGTTAGTTACAGCCCTGGTATAGTCCCTAGTGTTAGTTACACCCCTGGTATAGTCCCTAGTGTTAGTTACACCCCTGGTATAGTTCCTAGTGTTAATTACACCCCTGGTATTGCCCCTAGTGTTACTTACACCCCTGGTATAGTCTCTATTGTTAGTTACATCCTGGTATTACCCTGTCCAACTGGGGGAAAGTGTGTTTTGTGTCTCTTACTCCTGATGGAGGGGACACATCAGTGAAAATACAGAGGAAGAGGAGGAGGTGGGTGGAAGACAATTACATGACACTAATACAGAGACAGAGCTGGCCACTGCATCTCACCTCTCAACCCTGCATCCCAACCCCCACCCCGTCCCTCTCAGTCACCAGCGCTGCAGGCCAAAATCAATACCTCCCAGTCAGAAGGGAAATATTTCCTGCTCCCTAACAAGAGGAGGACATACATTCTGACGAAGATGAGAACACAGGAAAACAACAACAAAGGGAGAGGTAGAATGGGAGGAGAGGTGGAATGGAGAGGAGAGGTGGAATGGAGAGGAGAGGTGGAATGGAGAGGAGAGGTAGAATGAGAAGAGAGATGGAGAGGAGAGGTAGAATGGAGAGGAGAGGTAGAATGGAGAGGAGAGGTAGAATGGGAGGAGAGGTAAAATGGAGAGGAGAGGTAGAATGAGAGGAGAGGTAGAATGAGAGGAGAGATGGAGGGGACAGGTAGATTGGAGAGGAGAGGTAGAATGGAGAGTAGAGGTAGAATGGAGAGGAGAGGTAGAATGAGAGGAGAGGTAGAATGGAGAGGAGAGGTAGAATGGAGAGGAGAGATGGAGGAGAGGTAGAATGAGAGGAGAGGTAGAATGGAGAGGAGAGGTAGAATGGAGAGGAGAGGTAGAATGGAGAGGAGAGGTAGAATGAGAGGAGAGGTAGAATGAGAGGAGAGGTAGAATGGAGATGAGAGGTAGAATGGAGAGGAGAGATGGAGGGGACAGGTAGATTGGAGAGGAGAGGTAGAATGGAGAGGAGAGGTAGAATGGAGAGGAGAGGTAGAATGGAGAGGAGAGGTAGAATGAGAGGAGAGGTAGAATGAGAGGAGAGGTAGAATGGAGAGGAGAGGTAGAATGGAGAGGAGAGATGGAGGGGACAGGTAGATTGGAGAGGAGAGGTAGAATGGAGAGGAGAGGTAGAATGGAGAGGAGAGGTAGAATGGAGAGGAGAGGTAGAATGGAGAGGAGAGGTAGAATGAGAGGAGAGGTAGAATAAGAGGAGAGATGGAGGGGACAGGTAGATTGGAGAGGAGAGGTAGAATGTGGAGGAGAGGTAGAATGAGAGGAGAGGTAGAATGGAGAGGAGAGGTAGAATGGAGAGGAGAGGTAGAATGAGAAGAGAGGAGAGGAGGAGAGGAGGGGTAGAATGGAGAGGAGAGGTAGAATGAGAGGAGAGATGGAGGGGACAGGTATATTGGAGAGGAGAGGTAGAATGGAGAGGAGAGATGGAGAGGAGAGGAGAGGAAGAATGCAGAGGAGAAGAGAGGTAGAATGGAGAGGAGTGGAGAGGTGGAGCGGAGAGGTAGAATGAGAGGCGAGGAGAGGTAGAATGGAGAGAAGAGGAGCGGTAGAACGGAGAGAAGAGGAGAGGTGGAGAGGAGAGATTTAATTAGAGGAGGGGTAGAAGGAGAGGAGAGGTAGAATGCAGAGGAAAGAGGTAGAATGCAGAGGAGAGTATAGGTAGAATGCAGAGGAGAGGATAAGTAGAATGAGAGGAGGTAGAATGGAGAGGAGAGGTAGTTTGGAGAGGAGAAGCAGATTGAAGAGGAGAGGAGTGGTGGAATGAAGAGGAGAGGAGAGGAGAGGTAGAATGGAGAGAAGAGGAGCGGTAGAATGGAGAGAAGAGGAGAGGTGGAGAGAAGAGATTTAATGAGAGGAGAGGTAGAAGGAGAGGAGAGGTAGAATGGAACGACACAAAAGGATCCCAAGAGGGCTTGAGATAAAAAGTAAGGAATAGGTGGGATGGAGGAAAGGAGAAACAAAGGAGGAGTTTTGGTCCAAAGAGAGGAAAGGAGTTGTAGGTAAAGAGAGAGAGGATTTGAGTATACAATTGAAGTCAGAAGTTTACATTCACCTTAGCCAAATACATTTAAACTCAGTTTTTCACAATTCCTGACACTTAAAACCTCTTAGGGATCCCTAGTGATCTCTTCCCGCTCGAATCCCGTTAACGGGATTGATTTGACAACATCCAGTGAAATTGCAGAGCGCCAAATTCAAAAACAGAAATACTCATAATACAAATTCATAGAACATACAATCGTTATAACATCAAAATAAAGCTTAACTTCTTGTTAATCCAGCCGCCGTGTCAGATTTCAAAAAGGCTTTACGGCGAAAGCACACCATGCAATTATCTGAGGACAGCCCCCCCCCCCCCCGCATACAATCACATGAAAATCAGATTTCAACCAGGCAGGTGCGCGACAAAAGTCAGAAATAGCGATATAATTAATGCCTTTCCTTTGAAGATCTTCTTCTGTTGGCACTCCAAAATGTCCTAGAAACATCACAAATGGTCCTTTTGTTCGATAATGTCCTTCTTTATGTCCCAAAAAATGTCAATTTATTTGGCGCGTTTGATTCAGAAATACACCGGTTTCAACTCGCCCAACATGCCTACAAAGTATCTAATAATTTACCTGTAAACTTGGTCCAAACATTTCAAACAACGTTCCTAATCCAACCTTAGGTACCCTAAAACATAAATAATCAATCAAATTTAAGACCGGATAAACTGTGTTCAATACCGGATAAAAAAAAACAATGTGAAGCGTGAGTCTGTAACGTCTGTGGTGGAAGAAGGTGAGGACCAAAGCGTAGCTTTTTTATTTTTAATAAAATAACTGAACACTGAACAAAACAACAAACGACAAACGAACAGTCCCGTAAAGTGAATGAAAAAAAAACACTAAACAGGAAATAAACACCCACAACTCAAAAGTGACACCAGGCTACCTAAGTATGATTCTCAATCAGGGACAACGATTGACAGCTGCCTCTGATTGAGAACAATATCAGGTCGAACACAGAAAATCCCAAATTATAGAAAAAAATAATATAGACAACCCACCCAACTCACGCCCTGACCATACTAAAACAAAGACATAACAAAAGAACTAAGGTCAGAACACACCACACACGTGACACCATCTGAGTGACACATGGAAAGAACAGGACTACTTCTTAATTTCTCAAAAGAAAAACATCAACCAATTTCTAAAGACTGTTGACATCTAGAGGAAGCCATAGGAACTTCAACCAGGCTCCTCATAAATAGGGGTTCCCAAAGAAATCGAAAACACAATGACCTAAAAAAAAAAAAATCCTGGATGGTTTGTCCTCTGGGTTTTGCCTGCCAAATCAGTGCTGTTATACTCACAGACATTATTTTAACAGTTTTAGAAACTTCAGAGTGTTGTCTACCCAAATCTACCAATTATATTATATGCATATCCTAGCTTCTGGGCCTGCGTAACAGGCAGTTTACTTTGGGCACACGTTTCATCCAGATGTGAACATAGTAAATAGTTTATTCATAGTAAAAATTCCATGTTTTAGGTCAGTTAGGAATAGGTTAGAATCACCACTTTACTTTAAGAATGTTAAATGTCAGAACAATAGTAGAGATAATTATTTATTTCAGCTTTTATTTATTTCATCACATTCCCAGTGGGTCAGAAGTTTACATACACTCAATTAGTATTTGGTAGCATTACCTTTAAATTGTTTAACTTGGGTAAAATGTTTCAGGTAGCCTTCTACAACCTTCTCACAATAAGTTGGGTGAATTTTGGCCCATTCCTCCTGACAGAGCTGGTGTAACTGAGTCAGGTTTGTAGGCATCCATGCTAGCACACGCTTTTTCAGTTCTGCCCACACATTTTCTATAGGTTTGAGGTCAGGGCTTTGTGATGGCCACTCCAATACCTTGACTTTGTTGTCCTTAAGCCATTTTCCCACAACTTTGGAAGTATGCTTGGGGTCATTGTCCATTTGGAAGACCCATTTGCGATCAAGCATTAGCTTCCTGACTGATGTCTTGATATGTTGCTTCAATATATCCACATCATTCTCCTGCCTCAAGATGCCATCTATTTTGGAAGTGCACCAGTCCCTCTTGCAGCAAAGCACCCACACAACATGATGCTGCCACCCCCGTGCTTCACGGTTGGGATGGTGTTCTTCGGCTCACAAGCCTCCCAATTTTTCCTCCAAACATAACAATGGTCATTATGGCCAAACAGTTCTATTTTTGTTTCATCAGACCAGAGGACATTTCTCTAAAAAGTACGATCTTTGTCCCCATGTGCAGTTGCAAACCGTAGTCAGGCGTTTGGAAATTGCTCCCAGGGATGAACCAGACTTGTGGAGGTATACACATTTTTTTCTGAGGTCTTGGCTGATTTCTTTTGATTTTCCCATTATGTCAAGCAAAGAGGCACTGAGGTTGAAGGTAGGCCTTGAAATACATCCACAGGTACACCTCCAATTGACTCAAATTATGTCAATTAGCCTATCATAAGCTTCTAAAGCCATGACATCATTTTCTGGAATTTTCCAAGCTGTTGAAAGGCACAGTCAACTTAGTGTATGTAAACCTCTGACCCTCTGGAATTGTGATACAGTGAGTTATAAGTGTAATAATCTGTTATTAAACAATTGTTGTTAAAATTACTTGTGTCATGCACGAAGTAGATGTCCTAACTGACTTGCCAAAACTATAGTTTGCGAACAAGACATTTGTGGAGTGGATGAAAAACGAGTTTTAATGACTCCAACCTAAGTGTATGCAAACTTCCGACTTCAACTGTATATAGCCATGTTGCTACCTGGTGCCCCTGCACATTGACACGGTACTGGTACCCCCTGTATATAGCCATGTTACTACCTGGTACCACTGCACATTGAGTAGGTAAAAAGCAAGGAGAGTTGTTGGACCCACCTGTAGAGAAGGTTGATCCTTCATCCTCCTTCACCGTTGCTGTGTTGTCTGATCGTATTAGGACTTGTTTGTGTTTTAGAACCGTGCAGAAAGTGAACTGTCTGAAGTTCTAGCTTTTT